>NC_092561.1:14955000-15190000 GCF_037975245.1 Apostichopus japonicus
TATTTCACGATGAAACAACTGGTTTATATGGTCAACAAGTTGACTGCCAAGTTAAATACCAGAATGTGCATGATGCCTTTTGTCTAATGCTACATTTTATAATTCTTACTTCAAGTGCAGTTTAGATGAACTATGGTGAGAGACCTGAGTCTTTTATGGATACTAAATTATCCTTTACGGATGACCAAATTATTTCCGGACCAGTAATATATATGATTATTCAGCCATCATCCTGGCCTTACATCACCATACACTTTCAATTCGAACTCGGAATATTTGCTACATCATCGCAAGCCATTTCGTAAAGATAAATCCTCAACGTTTACTGAATACGTGCCACGTGGGTGTAGGTTCGAATTACATTGGCCTCAATTCTTGTGGTGCTTGTAAGAACTAGTCATAAATTTATGGTACTATGAAAAATATGGTTCGCTAATTTAACACGCCATGAGTCTGTTTAAATTGAGTTAATTCAAACTGTTTTCTCCGTCTAACATTTAACATACACTGCCACGTATCCGGAAGTTTAATCAATCTTAAACACGTGACATGGCTATTTCATATTGGGGAAAAATTTTTATCCCACGATTCGCTAGTATAGCATCAAGAGATATAAGGTGCAATTTCCTCTGAGAAGTAAAATTGCATGATATTCTTGTACAACATTTCTATTAATTTTTAGCCGGCATACGTATTTGTCGCTGATATCTCATTTGCACCTTCCTATAACGAGGCTCAGCGTCAATTTAACTATATTGACATACATCCTTCAAAGGTAACACAGCTATCTGAAACGGTACTTCTTTCATCATTTCTGTACCTTAAAACTTAATACAAGTTATAATACAATGATAATAATATAATACAAGTAATTCAATACAAGTACAGCCATGTATTCAAACTTACCAGATTAAAGGTATTCCCAATCCACTCTGTAATTTCGTATTGTGTGCACCATTGTTAACACTGACATACAACGCCCAACAAAACTAACATATACTATGACCAAATTTCATATATGACTGACGGTAATGACCTTCGTACTGCTCTAGAGAATAAGGTGTTTACTCTTTAAAAGGATATCAATACGTCTTGTTCGTTTCGGTTATGACAACTTTTCTACAGATGTTTAATTTAGGCCTACATCTTTCAAATTTGATATTAATGTTTGGTATTAATTGTTCATTTTGACACGACATCTCTCACACTACTTGCGACAATAAAGGCAGATATTTTATATCTAACACGGGAAGGTAAATAAAAATCCCTATGAGGGGAAATGGGTAAAGTCTATCAACATGAGGAAAAGTATGCTGTAGGATTGACCGTAAAAGTGTTTGAATAAAATGTTGAATGAATTGTTGAAATTAGTACTCATGTGACCATTACAAACTTTTGCATGTCTTGGGGCAAATATGAACGACCTTTAAAACATGTTTGAAGGTAGTTCTTCCTATTAAAAAAAAAATAGTTGAAGAACTATTTTTTCGTTGGTTATCCCAAATGATATGTTAATTTAAGCAAACTACATTTTGGTTGAGAGATAGCAGGGTTGATTTTGTTCTAGGTAATAAGAATTAAACCAAAAGTGGCTCAAACAAGAATTAACAGTTAGTGTTTACAAAGTGCAATATTTCCACAACATTGAATTCAAGCTGTCAGCCGCTAGCCATAGCTGGTACAGTATGTTCATGTCCCACAACCGTACATCAGTAATTATTACTTTGTTTGTAACACGGTGACATGTGTTACAGGTGGCACCAGTAACAACTTAACTTGTTCCCATGCACGACAAAGAACTGCACGACTGGACAAGGAGTCTATGAAGATGAGAATGCCCACGAGATGAAGTAAAAGTATCGCTTGATTCCAGTACCGCTCGGTACCACTCGGTACCGCTCGCTACCGCTTGCTTCCAGTTCACACATAGTCTCTTTAAATTATGCCAATTCGTTATGCCGAGAACGACGAAAGGCCAAGGTTCGTGTATATAACGATTAGATAGGACTTCATTTTAGAATGGCGTATTAATGTTCTCGCCCTAAATGGTTGGTACAGCATATCCCACACCATGCATGAGTAAAATTTACTACTTGTGTGTTCGTAACCCGGTAACTTGCTGTGTAGCCAAGTTCGTCCATCATGGGAACACATATAGTATTTCCTCATATACTGTTATACACGTTTGGTGAAGATAGTTATATTTAAACAAAGACACCTAGTTTAGATAACTGGTGTTTTGCGCAGATACAATATCTCGTTAAAACGTGATTTCAACGTTGTGCTAAGATGGTTGCAAGTGTGCATAACGGTAAATATCACCTTTATGGTTTGGAGAGAAAAACTAAATATTCAAAGCAGTATTAAAAAAAAAATATTTTGTCGTGATTGTAGGTCGTGAATATCCCTTCTACATTTCTCGTGGCTGTTCCCTGCATTACGCAATAACTACTAAACTATAAACAAATTCGTGTACAATGTAATATGTCTATGCATGTCGGTTTATTTTTGCTTTGTATATTGTTTGTCTGTTCTGTTGTTTTTTTTTTAGTTACATGCAAACACAAAATGACATTGCAATATTTTTCACAACTTGTCAATAGAAACCGATCTAACCCTTATACCTAAGTAGTTAACTTGATTTCTGTCTCCTCGAGAAATTTTCCGGACAGTATATTTAAGGACGAAAACTGTAGCAACAGGTAAACGGAAAGTTCCTTTCTAAAGTACAATACTAACCTCGCGTATTTTCTTGTGACACGCTTGATAGTATTTGTTCTTCGGGAATTTTCCTTTATAACTTCTTTTCTATTCTATTATGAACCACTAATTTTGAAAACAACTATGTTCCTGTTAAAACAGCTTAACATTTCTTATGATACTACCTTACTTAGTCGGGGGGGGGGGGGGCGGGGGGTCTAAAGACAATGCGATACAAAAGCTTGTAGCGTCATTAACAATTCCACCAGCCTGTATGGGAATCTGCTTGAAATAGCTTAACGATTCAAGTGTAACTTTACCTTTTTACAGACAGGAATACAAAACTATTTTAGTCACCCCACCCTTGGGGATTATCCCCTTCCTTTCCTAACGTGTCACTCATTAAACGGTAACATGTAGTTGATTCGTTTCTCCTGGCATAAGAAAACTCAAAAGTTGTGATAGTATATAATGAAATTAGAGGAAGTAGAATGCAGATGCAGCAGATATCCCCCAAAATAAGTCTAGTACTAGTAGCGTGGTTGATTCAATGTTAACATAATTAAGATCTTCTATACTGGTAAACTTTTAATTAATCTTTGTCCAAATAAATCTCTAATTTCTTTATTGTCTAAATAGCTCTTGCTATTTTCATTCTAATTTATACCTCTATATTTTGCGTTTTATGAACATAACTTACGTAATTCACGAGGATTTCCATTGAATTTTGTAGTTTGGTCTTAGAAAAGCACCGTTTCGATATCTAACGTTCCGTTGCTATGGTAAGATCATGAAGTTACCGAAAGTGCGTCTGGCATACTTAAAGTGAGAGGCAGCCTACCTATAGGCTACACTTATTAGCAACATCTAAAGAAGTAAAATATTATCCAATGGTGAGTCTACAATGACGTATTAGGCGTTCACACTATATATTTCTTCATTTCCTCTCAACAGTATTTCTTCCTCAACATTAAATAATAGCCATGCCTCTATTAAA
This sequence comes from Apostichopus japonicus, assembly GCF_037975245.1. Taxonomy (NCBI): domain Eukaryota; kingdom Metazoa; phylum Echinodermata; class Holothuroidea; order Aspidochirotida; family Stichopodidae; genus Apostichopus; species Apostichopus japonicus. Next base: position 14,958,698 of record NC_092561.1, read on the forward strand.
CGGATAGGCTAGATGACATGTAACAGTGGACCATTTATTGTGCTTTCAACTTCTCGTGCCATGCCTTGCTAGCACAAGTGGAAAGCGACGTCTTGCTGGTTTAATTCCGACTTAACATTGTCTGTTATTCGCATGTAGATTTCTCTACGCTTTTCCCAAAAAGCATATAAAGTGCCATCAAAATGCCTCAGTTGCTAACAAGTATATCACGGGCTTTCAATTCTCATTACGCACCACTATTCACGCCATGCATAACAAATATGAATTCAAAAGCAAGCTATAGGCATAGACTAGGCAAAAGCTAGGCCTATAGGCTAACTTTACATACAAAGAACTTCAGACATAATGTAAAATGTCACTGGCCAGCAATCTCGGCCTTTTAGCTAAGATCATGTGTAGTATAATGTTCCCATTGTAGGGGATCGTTATACTAACCTAACGATGATCACACAGTCAGTCTCGATGCAAGGCGACTGGGATTGAGAGAACAGTTAAGATGAAGAAACATTACAGTGAATATGCGTAGGCCTACGTGCTATCTCTCAAAAGTAACAAACTTCCGGAATAGTCCTTGAAAATCACCACTTGTGCCTTATAACTTAAACTAAATTTGAGTGTCAGTCTTGTAATAACACTTACCAGTCTAAAGGGTTTTCAATCTTTCTACAGCCACTCAGTTATTTGATATTTTTCGCACCTTCGTGAGCCCTGCCATACTGTTTACCGCCGAAATGGCTTTGCTGTATAGTAATAGTATGTACTAATCACGAGATACAAAATGGCTAACTGATATGAAACGTTGTACATGTAATATATCAAAGAACCTCGTGTTAAACCTTTAAGGGATATATATATACATATTGTTTGTCTCAGCTATGACAATAACTTTTCTCACAAGTTTGGTAATTTACATCACTCAGAATATTTTTGTTAATGTTTGGTGTTAAATTTTGACAAGTATTTCGCATCCTTCATAAAATACTTGAGAAGCGACTTTACATCTAACATTGGAACAGAAATACAGTACACTACCCGGGCCTTTCAGGGTACATGGGTAACGTTTATCATAATTTTTCTCAAATTTTAGCAGACTTAAATTGCTGAACGTATGGCTAATTTTGAATGTACTAATTTCTTGGTAGTTTGGTGTCTCCAAGTTATTTCTGATACTGAGTTGTGGAAAAGTGTTCAGATGAAATTGTTGACTGAATTATTGAAATAAGTAGCTACGTAAAGGACAATAGACTCTCAGTCTCAGTCGCTTGGGTACTTGAACATTATGCTTGAGCTGAAGGGAACAACATACAATGTGCAAGTTTTTGGGTCTATCTTTTAGGACGTTCAGTCCTGCGGAATGAGGCGTAGAGATGAAACACATTCATTGAGTGCATTGCTTATAGGCTATATATTTACTAGGTTTCTCACTCAAATCCGGCACCCGAATGTCACCCATACCTAACAATAATTACAGCTGAGTATACAATACAACTAAATTGCTAATTAACATACAATAACATTGAAATACACTGCCGTCTATAAATACTTTCACTATGTAAATCAGCTTCACTTCACAATATAGACAATTTACATAACAATAGCTAATTACCCTTAATTGTACTTGTCGATTTTTTTCTGATTGACATTAATACACAAATTCGTAATCAAACTATAGAGGTACGCTTATCTATACCTAAAGCTCTATGCTTCTTTAAACTTATGATTTCCTTTAGACAATGGGAATAGACCGGGGCTTTCCAGCCAATATTTCGCAACATTAGTAGCGTCGCAAGTTGCAACGTGTCTGTATTACTTACGGAGGCGTAGATGGGACATCATGTTGACTCAGCGACGTAGCAAGGAATTGGCAAGGGGAGGGGGAGCACATTTTGCGATTGATATGGGGGAGGGGTCTAAGGGGAGGGGATGAACAATTGAAGGTCCTTAGATACGATCTGGTGCAAGGTTTTCCCAGTTTCATCATTATCATAGGATATCATATTATCAGCATATATTGTTTCCGGTTCGAATTATTCTTTTACGTGGTCAATCTTTTACATATTATATCAGAAAGACAAACATAGTGCTATTTTACAATTTTCCTAGTATAGGATGATTCTTGTTTATTGTCCAATGTCTGTACTTTGATTCATTTGACGAACTTAACTGATGGACAATATACACTTTTAGATTTAGCAGTGTAATAATTATTTATAGAAAGCACGTATCACTTACGATTTCTAGCTAAGCTTCATAACATACTGTTCGTGCAACAAATTATGATGAATCATACAGAAAGCATGAGAACGCACGTAGTCGTCGTTGTTGTGCATACGGTTCGTGACTCTCCATCGTGTGCGGTTAGGTAGGCTATATGAATTTTATAACGCAGTGGCAAACTGTAGACTTGTAAAAGGCTATAGGCTAAATTTAGCTAATTGCATCTACCAAACTAGGTAGCTAATCAGCAGGCCTAAATGTTACTACGATTATAATCGAGTTAACGGAGCTGACGAGTATTCAAGTTCAAAAGATCACTGACAAAATACCATGCCAGAAAAAACAACATTTTTTAACATTTTTTCGACGCTGGAAAGGGGGGTAGTTGCTCCCATTGCTCCCAGCCCCCCCCCCCCCCCTCTGCGTCCCTGCGCTGACAACTTGAGTTAAAAGGAAAATTCACCGTTTGGCACACTTGTCACCATCTTGAAGAAACGCTACTTTGGTACCGAGTGTGCTGGTCTGAAGTTTGTCATTAAAAAACGCAATTTTCAGATTTTCGGAATTTGACGTTATGTCAAGAAAATAGAAAATGTACAAAACGGTTAATTATAGATTATTACTGTTTTGCGTAAAACAGTCTGCCGTTAAAACGTGGCTAATTTTCAGCTTTTTTGTTTGTAAGTCGTGAATATGCATATCCCTTCTACGTTTCCGTATAGTTATTCCCTGCATTACACAATAACTACAAATGTTAATTTCATGTAAAATGTATTTATTCATTATAGAAAAGTGTTATCAACTCGCATAATTTGAAGGCAAAGCATTCATGTGCTCAAAGCATTCATGTGCATTCATGTACTAGGCGGAGTGTATAGCCTAGTGGTTAACGCCGGCGTCTCCCAGTCATGAGATCCCCGGTTCGATTCCCCGCCGACAGCAATATGTGTCGTCTGGCAAGGGTGTTGTTCAATAACAACTTCCTGACATGGACGTTAAATGAATGTGTGCCGAGAGATTGGCTTCGGTCAGCTTGCGAGTCTATAAGCCTCCATGGCTTCTTTCGCGAGTTCCTGCTTGCGGGAAGATCACATATACATACATACATACATACAAGATAGGGCCTTCAACAATTTACTCATGAAATCGATTATAAATACAATGTGATTGATTGTACGCAAATGCACGCAGAATCGGTGTCGCTAGTGACAATCACATCTGTCTTGCATACGTATATATGGACCGTGATGAAGTGGTGCAGATGCGAGGGGACGGGGAAGGGACGCAAAATACAGGCCGATTATATCACTGTTAACTTTTTAAACAATCAGCATATTTAAAAAACTGTTTCATCCACCCCCCCCCCCCGCTACACCGATAAGATGTTTCGGAATAATTTCTAACGTTTTGTTGTTGTTATGTTTTACGGTCTGCACTCTCCCCCCTTGCCTGCCCATGAAGAAAAAACAGGTTTCGAAAAATTAACCACTTTTGAAGAAAACAAAATACCAGTTTTGAAAAAATAACCACTTTTGATAAAAATAATGTCAACTTTTGAAAAAAATACCGAACCATATATATTTGAAAAAAAAATTTAACTACTTTTGAAAAATAAATACGTTTTTTTCAAAAGTAGTAATTTAAACAGGTTTTGAAAAATAACACTTTTGAAAAAATAATGTCCACTTTTGATAAATAAATCCCAGTCAGTTACCATGCACCCCAAAATAGAAATGTCCATACCCGGCTCTATGTAGACGGTTATTCTAATACCACGAGAAGTTATTGTCAGCAATGCCAGATTTGAGTCGCTTTTGTTTTACATGATACTTACTAAATCCAAAGAATCCGATTCCGGAAATCGTGTGGCAACGTGTGTGAACTGCCCCTGAGCATATCCATCATTTTTTTAACGGATGCCGTATTATCATCATTATCGTTACTAAGTGTGAATAACTTTCTGTTTGGTGTGTGTGAACAGGGAGTTCCATAACTATGGAACGCGAAAAGGACCACAACATGATGATGTTAATGATGATCTAATTTTATACGTCCATGTACTAAAAAACTTACGATCATGTACTAAACATATACGATGATGTACTAAAAAACTAAGATGTACATCAAAACATATACGATGATGTACTAAAAAGCTAAGATGTACATCAAAATATGCGATGATGTACTAAAAACGTAAGATGTACATACATCAAAACATATACGATCATGTACTGAAAACTTGTGATGATGATGAAAAAGCGCAAGTTACAAAAAAAGTGGCGTATGAATATCCATTATTGTCGTTTGGATACGCGTATGAATATCCATATATAAGGAATATAGGAATATCAAAGTTGATACCGAAGCCCCGCCCTTAATGGTTCTTAATGAGTTTACACTGAATATTCAGACTCGTATGCATACGCCACATATGAATATACATACGCGTATGCAGACGCCACTTTTTTAACATAACATCATTAGTACATGATCGTATTTGTTTTGATGTACATCGTACGTTTGTAGTACATGATCGTATATGTTTAGAACATGATCGTATACTTTTAGTACATGGTCGTATATGTTTGGTACATGATCGTAAATTTTTAGTACATGATCGTGTATTTCTACTACATGATCGTAAGTTTTCAGTACATGATCGTATAAAATTAGATCATCATTAACATCATCATATGTTGTGGTCCTTTTCGCGTTCCATACATAACAACTCCCTGGTGTGAAGCTATGCCGTGGTCGTACCGCCACGTGTGTGAAGCTATGGCGTCAGCTATGACGTTAGCTATGACGTGCCGGATCAGAGTGAACGGAGAGCATAGAAATTGAAGTAGGGGGAATGACGTCATGCGACATATACTGAAGTCACTCATCCAACTGATGGCGCTTTGCTTGTACGGTAAGAAAGTACCGGTGCTTAATACAAACACTACGTCTTTGACATAACTAAAGTGATAAAGTTCACTAGAAATGGTGATATCGGGTGCCGCCTTTGGGTGCCAAAATCATCAATATGTCAATATGTGGCAGTGGACTGCAGTTTCACATGTAATTCTTAGGAAGCGATAGTAGAAGCAGTTACATTGGAATCTAATTATTTAACTAGTGTCGTCTGCTCGGCTGCTGTATTTTTATTCACTGGACCCTGAATATTGTTAGCCTAGACCGGCTCCGGCTGTCCTTTGGGAGCGATATGAGCTGTAAAGCCTAATGACAACAATTATCACCACCCCATTTGACTTCAAACTGTATCCCTAACGATAGACCCACATGCCAGATAACATGGGATGACAGTTATGATATCCTGGGCTTATCATTAACAATTCAATGCTAGGAAAGTAGGCTTAGCCTCATTTAGGCCTATGTACGCAGCATTGCCCTTGGTCGAACTTGGGTTAGCCTAGGTAATATCTTAAGCCTAGAATATTTCTATATTCAGTCTATTAACATATCAAGATTTGTACAAATATTCTTTCAAATTGTTAACACATTCAAATTTCATAATTTTGTAAATTTTGTAACACATTCAAATCTTTAAATTTGTAACACAACCTCCACTTGCACTGTAATGATGCGGCAAAAGGGCATAATCAGTATAATCCTAGGGTGTAATCTGAGTATTGTGGTAGGCCAAAACCCTAGTCAGCCTATCCAGATATGTTCTTGACATTAATATATAGGCTATTTTCCTAAATTTACTCAACTATGACTTTAAGGCCTAAATATATTCACTGACAGTGTTCGGACAAAGCTTTGTAGACAATACGTTACACTCAATCCAGCACTCGTGCTAACATCCCATCCTTAATGACTGTGACTGAATGTAGACATAAATCAAACTTTTTGCACTCTCACACTTCAAAAGGGGGGGGGGGAGTCTGTTATCCTGCATAAACTACTACCCACTTTGCAACATTAACATTAAACTGAGAACTGCATGCACAACTTATATGTATTACACAAAGTAGGTGTGTGTGGGAAGGGAGGGGGGGGTGGGAGGGTTGCATTTTCCAGGGACAACTATATGACACTATTCGAGGGGGGCACCAGAATAATACAAGCAAGCAAGAAAAATGTTTACCATGTGCCTCTCAGATACCGGAAATGACACTTTCTAGACATTCTATAAAGTTGCATAAAACACTCCGCTGCTCGAGTCATTAGCGGCGAAAAAAAGTTTTTCAAAGTTCGTTCTTAAGTCAGGAACTTACCATAACCAGAACTTACCACTCTGGTCGCCATCACATGTCTCGGATGTGAAAGGCACACCTACTCTTTCAAAACACGGTTAAAATCAAATTCAATTCAAATTCGAATGTACAATGGATGTATGAAGGCGTACAAATGATCTGGCCATTTTGCCATACAACGCAAAGCGCCCTCAATTTTTTCAAGGCTTTACTTCTTTAAACACACGGCGATACACTGTGTCAGCATTCTTCCTGGCTAAATTTCTATGACGGAGAGTCAAATAAAGTAGAGGTCGCCCAACCGATTCTCTATCTAAGTTTTTTTTTATACTAAATCCGAAAAGCACTTTACCAAACCATACTCCATATCTAATTTACTGGGTTGACGGAAAATGACATTTGATACTTACCAACAACCCCAAAAGCAGTTCGCTGTACGAACTGTAATACTGTTATACTGTGGACAGTGTGTAATTAAGATATGCCGCAGTGTGAGCTTACGGTAAGATGCAGACATTTATAAGCATGCAGAAATGGTATCTTACGTAACGCGTATGTTTCTAGTGTATTTGGCAACGTTTACTTACTTAATGTTTATAAAACTTTCCGTGGAGATCATCGTTACAAGTCTGTATATATACGTTTCAGCTATATACAGTGAATGTACCATCCGGTGATCATGCTATTATATATGATTGCTCATGCTTGCTATGCAAGGGCTGCGCCTCGGCCCTCATACCTTAGAGATCCCCACATGCATATATCTTGACAATAAAGTTATCGTCCAGTTATAAACATGAGCGATATGATAATATGATATGCATCGCACGCGATATCGGCACTGCGAAACCCTCTCAATTATATTCTAAATGTGTCACAGTGTATCCTTCCGTTGACTTACACACTAAATTCGTACTTTTCAAGGCCCGCTAAAGCACAGATAGACGTTTACAACTGGCAAATACTACACACCACATGATAGCTGAGGGTTTGGCCTGTCATGGCACCTGCAAAGTTCCATATCATGACCATGATTTAGATTTTGAGCTATAGAAGAGGAGCAAGTTTAGCATAATGAACCCGATCCTTCCGTCTGCTAACAATGTCCACATTTTTATGCAAAGAAGTTCTAACATTGCTTGAAATCACAGTCAATGCTCCTTATTTTTACACCATCTGTACTTTGATTTCTCTTCTTTCACATCAAGCCAGAAACAAAACGAGCATGGTGACTGGAAATATGCCAAAACAAACACTCAATGCATTAAATCATTTTACGTCGTTTATCCTTTCTTTTTGGACGGTTAAACTTAACACATTATGACACTGGTAAAATTTCCTTATTGTCGAATAAAACTATCTAGTACCCTATATAGCTTTGCTGTTTGTTACCAACATAGGCCTACATTTCTATAGTTTACGTATTATGAAAAAAAAATGGCGAAATTCACATTTCCATAGAACGTTATCTTTGTCTAAGTAAAGCTCCGTTTCGATATATGATGTTCCGTTTGCTATATTAAAATTAAAATAAACTACATAGCAAGTGCTTTCGGCATATTTTTACTATGTAGCCTTAGTGGGCTACACTCAATAGCATTTATAGTATGTAGCCTAACTCTCATCATAGTGAAGTTCTTTTGTTCAATCATTTACATGCCAGGACCAATCTTCTGAGAACAAATTTTATTAATACTTTCCCCAGAGTGTGGTCCACTCTGCCGCTTAATATAAGAGAGTTGCTCCTCTTTGGCTCCCTCCAGTCATTCAAGAATGGCATTAAGATTCACTTTTTATCTTTATCTCATAGTTCTTAATTTATAATTTGTATTGTTATTTTTTTGTGTTTGTGTTTTTGGGTGCACAGGCCTTTGGGCTATAGGAATTTAGTTTCCTTTTGTTCATCCAGATCCTATTTGTCTTTTGTAATGTTTGTATTTTTTTATGTCTTGGATCAAATAAATAAATAATGAATGAATGAATGAAAACACTCATTAGCATATTTATACTATGTTGCCTAACTAGGCTACACACATTAGCATATTTATAATATGTAGCCTAACTAGGCTGCACTCATTTACAAGCAAAATATTATCCAATGGGGAGCCTACGTTGAATTTGTTTAGGCATAAACACTATATATTTCTTCATCTCCTCTCCACAGTATACTTTTCCCTCCAAGTTTTCCTTAAATATTAGCCATGCCTCTACTGCAGCTTATCATACGGTAGGCCCATATCTCCTGCATATATTTGTGACATTTATGTATATCCATCGGTGTTTGGTGTATGTCAATAAAATGTATGCCTATATGTCGTGTATATCATAATTTTGTTAATAAGTTATGCCGAAAGGTTCCCACAATCGCACCACCCTCCCCCTACAAGCTAACTTCTGTCATGCGGTCGGACAGAGCCCTCAAACACTATTAGGTGGTACGGATAGGGCATATTGCACAAGTTGACGAATCACTGAATAGTGGCCATTGCTCCTATTAGCCTGTATCGCTACATGATTAACTGGTTGAATTCCATATAGCATTTCACTCCCTATCAGATGCAGTGACTTCCCTTGTGTAATGTTCTGTACGATTTTCTCTTAAGGGTGGTTAGGCTCACGACATGACGGAGGTCATTGGTAAAGCGGTCAGTCGTCCGCAGTAAATATGTATAGGGTCAAGGGCGTAGGAACCTGGGGGCTGGGGAGGGGGGGGGGGGGGCGCCAGCCCCAGTGAAAAATGTGGAGGGGCGGAAGTATCATTCCGCCCCCCCCCACTTCGCAGGTAAGAAAACCCTTTTTCATTTCCAAATGAGGAAAAAAAATCTCATTTGGAGCACCAAATTGCATCTAAGGCCAGGTGAAAATAAAAAATCAAGTTTACAAAATGGAGTGGGTTTTGAAGTGTGCTATATTGCACCAAATTGCATCTGAGGCCACCTGGAAATGCAAAAAATTCCAAAGGGGAGGGGGACACCCCCTCCCCTTAGACCCCTCCCCCAGGCCCGCCAGCAGTCTTCAGCCCCTCCCCCACTCAAAAGTACCTTCCTACGCCACTGTTTAGGGTCCATATATATAGGCACAGAGAACCGGTGCAACAGGACGTTAGGCCATGCCACCCCCCCCCCCCACACCATGTTCATCTTCAGACTCATATGCAGTCAATTTTACTTCGGTTTATGCATGGACTCGAAAGGAGAGGGATCCACAGTAGGATAATTTTGAGGTCGGTGAAGGGCACAAAACGGGTATTAATTTTATGATTAATGATGTATAAACTATGATATGTAGGCCAGCCGTCCATATCTTCTGGGTAAAGGTACTGCCCGACTGGACATCATCCACAATCAGATTAAATTTATTGTGACCGCTATAACACTTTTTTATCAGGACACTATGTAACAATCTCATATATTAAGTTTGGAGGTTTCTTTTATCTGTAAAGCACGGTGATCCCACGTCACACCGGTCGAATTCTTAATTATTTTGGTGGGTATGGGACTGAGAATCTATCTACTTTTTTTTTTAGGATCTGCGGGTTTTTCTCCAGATTTTAGATCAGTACCGTACCCAATTTTGTCATTTGGTCGATTTCTATGACACTTGCAGCCTGGCAAGATCCGTTTCTCGAGGGGTTGCACATTAAATCTATTTTGAGATCGATTAGCTTATTTGAGACTTGACTTCAGAGACTCGCCGAGCAACATTCAAAATATGAAAACAACAATTAAGTGAAAATTTGTTTTGTAATTACTTCTGTATAGTCTGACGCGAAGGGAGTATTTCCAAATTTTTACACTGTTATTTGCTGGGTGTACAGGTGATGAAGATTTATGAAGGTTTCTGCCTCTGCTAGATACTCTCACTACATATCAGAAAGAGAAAGTAGTCGTATTTAACCTAAGGGGTATCATAACCCAGAGCCCTAGTAGGTCAAGGGGACGGAGCCCTGTAAGCCGCAGCTAGCTTCAGCTTTCGAAGTCTTCCTGTTCTCACGTTCCGAGTTAAAACACGAAAATCACAGAGAATGAGTCAGAGATAAATAGCAGCTAGTTTGTTCTAAGCCCAAGGGTGGGGGCTCCTGGGGACTTCAGCTACGAACTGTTCACTTTTGAGCTTCCCCTCCCCCCACTTGTGAATTATAACAAAAAGGTCCTGGACCCCTGCACATCACAAAACCTTCTTTTATCAAATCCTTGATCTCCCTTCCCTTCTTCTCTCCCTTTCCCCTCTCCCTTTGCCCTCTCCATTTGCCCTCTCCCTTTGCCCTCTCCATTTGCCCTCTCCCTTCCCCCTCTCCCTTCCCCCTCTCCATTTGCCCTCTCCCTTTCCCTCTCCCTTTCCCCTCTCCCTTTCTCCTCTCCCTTTCCCCTCTCCCTTTCCCATTCCCCCTCTCCCTTCCCCCCCCTCTCCCTTCTCCCTTTCCCCCTCTCCCTTCCCCTCACCGTTTCCCATCTCCCATTCCCCGCTCCCTTCTCCGCTCCCTCCCTAGAGACCCTATAGTAGGAGTACTATAGGGTCTCTATCCCTCCCATCTCCACTACCCTATCTCTTCCCCGGGTTCCCATTTGTCATATGTGGACTGGCATCCTGCATATCTCAGCTGTAGTGGATTGGTCACTGTAGGAGCACAAAACGCTACAGATGGCATTCATTAAAATTATGACCTTCTCGCATCTCGACCGTCGTCTGATCTGAGCTGACGGCAGAACCAGTCTTGATCCTGGACAAAGATGTTTTCCGAGGTATCAGTATAACAAGATAGCGTATTCGATCGCTTTTTCTGAAATCAATGAAATAAATAATGAAAAGATTGGTTAAATAGTTATAGCCCACTTTCTAGTTTTTCATGCAAAAGGTTAATTTTACCCATGTCAATACTTGGCACTGGGACGCACGGATGTGTGTTTCAATGTCTAAATGAATATTTAGTAACATAATTTTAGAGTAGGCCTAACGTTAGGCTACATTACAGTAATCATACTAAGCATATTACTAGGCCAAGGTTAAACTAAGTTATGCCTATTGTGCCTAACTGTTTTTAAGTTATGAAAGATCTTCGTGATAGGCGAGTATTGATTTGATTTTAAGCCTGAGACATTAAATTGTTCAAGCAGTTGCATATGATGATACTTCCAATGCTAGGCATATTACAACAACAAGACGATTACGGTGCATCTTGACGAAGCCTAAACTAGACTTGGCTAGGCCCTACCGAGTAACGGCCTAACGAGTAACAGCCTATGTAGTATGTTAGTGTGAAGTTACTCCTTACGGGTTATACAGTAACTGACACTTGGAAGACACTTTATTATGCATGCAGGGTTAGTTGTCTACCTAATAAGAATTGCCAGTTAGTCCTCCAAAATCAAATTCGCCAACCTAATTTGACCATATGCTTCGACACCCATGTTGAATTCAAATTCACCAGTCTATTTTGACCATGCTTCAACACCCCTGGTTTCTGAATGTGCACAGTTCAAATGCCCTGCTGAGTGAACATATTCCCAATATAATTGAACAATCTCAAGTGAAGATCACTCAACCTAGTTGTTTGTAGGTATTGTGTTTCAGAGTGAAATAATACTTTAACCTGTACTAAATAGATACTAGTTATACGACGACCATGCACAGATAAAGTCAATGGCATGTATGACTATAGCTCTAACAGTAGGCCTTTATCCACTTACAATATTCCACGTGGCCTTGACAAGTGTATTAATTGCCCATCAATATCTTGTCTTTAGATTCAGATTCTTTGAAAGTTACAAATGTTTGCCTGAAAAAAATGTTAGTTAATGGAGGAAAATGGGATTCCCACTCATCAGAGGTTGTGCAATATTCATTTCACTGCAAAATGTTCTCAAGTGACTTACATGGTTTTGTACAGTGTCACACATTTTATATTTGACGTCACAATGTTATGTTTTTGAGTGAGTGTACAATTATCCAATATCTCTCACACACCAATGTGAGCAGGTGTATCACCCTTGTATACAGCTTATCCAAAGTTCTATATTATTCAAAGTTCAAGTTCAAAGTTCAAGTTATTCAAAGTTCTGTACGGAAGACTGTTCTATACTGAAACGGGCTCACAAAACGCAGTGCATGAGTCTCGAGTAAAACTGAATTTAAACAGAAGAAAACAAGATTAAACATTTTTTTAGCCAATATTATTAGAGTACATTTTGTCTCAACACCGTTAATCAGTATAACTATACTTAGTTTTATGTGTATTTTATATGCACCACCCCTATTAGTGAAAATGGAACTCTCCTTGGACACTTATGCTAAACCTGGAGAGGCTAAGGCCCATGAAAACTTCTTTCTTTTTCTAAAAATATGTACATTACTATGAGTAACGAAAATAATTACTGTAATACTTGAATTAACATGTAATGATGCCCTTGACAAATCCAATGTTTGTCTTATAAACAAGGCTTTCAATTGGCGGTATCGGGTCCGATTGAAAGCATTGACAAATGAACATTACTTTTATAGATCAATGGAAAGAAGTGGTCAAAGCTTGTTAATGGAAATTGTTTTTGGTAAAAAGGAGGGCTTTTCAAAAGAGCGATGTGGCGTAGAATTTACCGTGCATTTTCATTGGCGTGTTTGAACTCAAACTTTCCGAAGTGTATTTCTTTGACTCCCCCCCCCCCCCCCCCAAGTCCTATTGGGCCAATACTTTTCGGGCAAAGAAACTTTAATAATTTAAGAGGAAACAAAAGTATGTCAAATACAGCTTGAACCACGAAAATCGGTAGTAAACCGTTTAGGTCATCGCAGTAGGAAAATGTGCCCAACAAGTGGTAATTGCATAGCCTTTAAAGATAACATGGTTTCAAGCAGCCTTCATGTTGCGCAGGGGGTTGTGCTAAGTTATTGATATGTATATTCCACCTGTATGGGAGATTGACTGACCCAAAGCTGGTGTTCTAGTAACTTATCTTATACACATCTCTCCTACATACATTGCTCATATTGGTCATTCTCTGTTATTTTGCTACCTTTTGGTTTTCCAACAGCCAAGTGTGCTGTTTAGAAAAACCAAAATTTAAGACCTGGTTGCCCGAGAGACAACCAGAAAAAGTCTTTAAAAAATTGCATTAATTGGGACTGTTAAGTGATGCAAAAGGAAGTATTACTTGATGATACCACATTGCAGCGCAGAATGCTTCATTTGTTTAGCTGTTGTTACCATGACAACATGTGTACGTGAGGGTTTCCCCAAATTATGAAGAGGATGCAATTAGATGCATCTCAAAATAATATTTCTTTCTTTACTTTCATAGAAATACTAAAAGTGTATATTGCAAGTTATGAAACTAATATCCATTTTAGCATAGATCTCAGTATGAAAAGTTTACCAACGTTTCTGGATTATTTTTGGTTTAAAATATTCAGCCAAGAGATCCAATTTACTTGTATAACTTTCATTGTGCTTGTCAGAACTGCTGTACTGTACATTTGAAAGTGACAGATTGACTGGTTCCAGTTATTTGTCATGTTGATAAACTGTTACTTATCGATTCTGCAATATATACCCACATTGGGCCGTTTTTCATTCACGTTACTTTAAAATTTCAAATGCATGTGGTATATATATATATATAAGAAATGTAATACCTTTTACCTGTGTTTGATAGAAACACCTTTGAGAGATATAAAACTCCAAGGACTACACTGGACTTGTTATTCAAGAAATAAAAGTTAATCATTCGACATTTGCAGGTTCACTGGTACAAGGATTTCTAAAGCTACAAAGAATCTATACTGGTGGTTTCAGAATATCTTGTCTTTCCTTTCATTTTCATGTTTTTTGGTTTCATTTCATTTCATTTCTTCATTCCAGTATAAATTTACAGAGAAATTCATAAATAGGATAAAATATAACAATATACAGAACATCTAAATACAGGTTAAGACATATAAAAGTTTATGAGATTAAGTTAATAATGAAACATTAAAAGCGTTACAAAAGTTATCAGAATTATCAAGAAGTCTACAACAAAGGATCTAAGAAGCTGTCTTTACCAGTTTACAAAATGTGGCTGCTCTGTAAATAAAACAAGTTCTTAAAGAGTAAAAATTCTAAAACATCAAAAAGCTACAAGTAAAGGATCTAAGGAGCCATTCTGTACAAAAAGGGCTGCTCTGTAATTAAACAAGTTCTTAAAGAGTATAATTCTAAAAGATGGCATGATATTTCCATTATCATAGTATTGTTCAGCACAAAAATATCGTTTGTATCAAAAGCCCCCCCCCCCCCCCCCATTATTACCAGTTAAGAATCACAAGACAACAAACTTCCCAACATATTGTCTTCAGTAATTTCAAAATGCTGGTATAAATCTGCATGCAACCATTCATTTTATGGACATTCTAATCTGTTCCTTCTACCATGGAGGTAAAAACAGACCTCCATGCTTCTACCCATACAGTAGGACTTATCTCTTATGCTGGTTGGTCATATTGAACATGCCAATCACAGGCTTTTTACTTTAACCACAAGTGTGTCAGGCAGTTCCTTAGAGGTGTTGCTGGTACTGTATGACACTTGTGGACCAGTGTGACATTATTCGAGGTATTGTGCACAGTGTCATACTGCCCTCTGCGCTTCTGTCCTTCATGGTAAAGTGGTTCTGTTAAAATGCAACTTGCTGGTTGTATCTCCTACAGTTAATGTTACAGCCTGGTTGTGTGAGGAAGGCCTGCTGATATTACTGTAAAGTCTAAAGTTTGATGAAGGAATTTGGTCACAAGCAATGGTCGATGTGCTGGCTGAAGAGTCACCAACTGGGCAATTAACTATGGGTAAGTTTTTCTAATTGTTTCCATTTTGCAATAAAATTATATAAAAAAGATGTTTTTGGAGGGAAAGGGATCTTAAGTTGTTACCTACTGATTATCTTCAATTCCAGAAAAAGTATTTCACCAACAAATTAGATGATACTTGATTTTATTGATGTGATTTTATTTGAAGATTTTCTAGTTGGATTAGATGCTTTAGCTATCTTATTTTTAGGTATATTTGATCAATTTCTGAATTAAAATCAAACAAAACAAATCTGTTCTATATCTGTCTGTCTGTTTATGTAGCATGGTTTCTTTTGTTCAATGGATCACAAAGTAAATAAATATTATACTGTGCAGTGCTCTATGGGGTTGAATATTTCTAACATTTACAACAGATTTTCCAAGCATATTTATCTCTAGCTATTTTACCAATTGCACATTCCAGTTTTCCTAACAGCTCTACTTTCAACTTCCTACTGATCGTTTCCTTAGATTGTCTATTATCTCTTATCATAAGTTTTGACCTTTATCAAAATTGCTCGAAACTATCCTTAACTTTTCAACATTTCCAATTTCGAAAGTTTTCAAACAAATTTCAATTATATAAATTACTCTGCAAATTTGTCATGGCATATTAATGAACTACAGTATTATACAGTTAAATCTTCAATTAATGTGTTAATCTGGTTTTTTCATTATACTCGGAAGATTCCACATCTCAATGTTGTTTCATTTCTTGAAGGCAGTTGGTAGCAATCGCAGGCTTGATATTTAAACAAGCCAGACCCTACTGTACCTATTTGGTGTGGCTTACATTGAAAGCCCCACCTAGAATTAGATCAAATTTTTATCGTTACTAAGTTGCCAGATTATGTAGCATTAACATAAATTGTGTAATATTTGTATGGGTAAATTAAAGTCTGCATAATTTGCAACATTGTCATTATTCATGATTTAGATGTCAACCATTGGCATTTTCCTTTGATAATTCTTTATGAACGTGAATGTACATTGTACTGTCATTTCACCAACAAAAATCTCTCTATTGATCATACTGACCACCATTGTTTTAATTAATTGCTTTACTTATCCAATTAAAATTTGGTGGCCAGAAAAAAAAAATATGTAAAGTACATTTCATGTCAATAATGTAATAGCTGGTTGCCATCATGTTGTGAAGGAACAAAATTATCAATTAGTGAAATTATGGTGAATGATTGCAAAGTTCAATTATGTAAAGGTCAATTATTTGTTTATGTGGTTAACTTTTTTTGGTAACAATCTATACATACTATGTCCATAAAGCAGGAGTAAACTCGCCATCCTCTTCTTACTGTATGTTTGGGATGGAGTACGTTGCTTACCACAATAAAAAAGCTCCCCTGATCAGTGACAAAAGAATACTGGTTATTCAATTTGGAAGATATTGTGGGATATCAAGAAAGTATTCAACAAATTTTAAGAAGCAAAACATGCAAGGTTTCACCACCTTTTGTCACTACAACATAATATACATGGACAAAACATCACAGACCATTGTACCCACTGTGATCTATCTACTACAGCCTCCGAAGACATCTAGGGTTCTAGCCAGTCAAAATTAAGCTTCCTTTCAAACCAACCATGGATATCGCTAGTAAGGGAGAAGGGTATTGTTATTGGGTATTTTGAACTATAAGTGACCCATTGTTTCACAAGGGAATATCCCAAAGTTACAGTTATATTGTTACACTTGATGAACTTGGCAAGTCCAATGTCATCGAAAAATTGTACCCACAGACCATTGTACCCACTGTGATCTATCTACTACAGCCTCTGAAGACATCTAGGGTTTAGCCAGTCAAAAATCAAGCTTCCATTCAAACCAACCATGGATATCGTTAGTAAGGGAGAAGAGTATTGTTATTGGGTATTTTGAACTATAAGTGACACATTGTTTGACAAAGGAATATCCCAAAGTTACAGTTATATTGTTACACTTGATGAACTTGGCAAGTCCAATGTCAGTAAAAACTTGTACCCACAGACCATTGTACCTACTGTGATCTATCTACTACAGCCTCCGAAGACATCTAGGGTTTAGCCAGTCAAAAATCAAGCTTCCATTCAATACAACCATGGATATAGTTAGTAAGGGAGAAGGGTATTGTTATGGGGTTTTTGAACTATAAGTGACCCATTGTTTCACAAGGGAATATCCCAAAGTTACAGTTATATTGTTACACTTGATGAACTTGGCAAGTCCAATGTCATCGAAAAATTGTACCCACAGACCATTGTACCCACTGTGATCTATCTACTAAAGCCTCTGAAGACATCTAGGGTTTAGCCAGTCAAAATTAAGTTTCCTTTCAAACCAACCATGGATATCGTAATAGTAAGGGAGAAGGGTATTGTTATTGGGTATTTTGAACTATAAGTGACACATTGTTTGACAAGGGAATATCCCAAAGTAACAGTTATATATTGTTACACTTGATGAACTTGGCGAGTCCAATGTCAGTATAAGCTTTGGAAACTTTGCAAGTGGCATGTGATTAATCCCACCGTGAGCATGTACAGTAAGTTCTGGATCGATATCGATATATTGATTGATACTGATTTATTTAATTATTTTCTGATTTTGCTTTGCCTATTTTTATTCCTTTTATTACTTTGTGTGTATCTAATATATATAAATGTACATCTTAATATTTGACTATAGTCCCGTGTAAGTGCTTTGAAATATTCTTTAATGTAAACCGCTATATACATACATTTTATTATGATTGTTTTTTAATTATCCAATCTGTGAAAACATCTTGGTGGATTGAGGTTTATTTTGAATAGGCCAAGGATTTGTAGAATCATCCGTTAAACAAACGGTTTGCAAAAATCAGCTTTACAACTAAGCTGCAAGTTGTAACCCTGTGGAGAAAACAGCACCCTTCAATTTTTATGTAATTTGAACAAAATGCATGTCGTGGTCATTACTGACATTTTAAACACTGGAGTTGTCATCCAAAAAAAAAAAAATCCCCTCAAAAATGAGTGTATTTTTCCCCTTCATTTCTAAATGACTTGTGTTGTATATCATTTTCGTCTACATACAGTTCTAATAACATATTGTTTTCCTTTCAGTGGTAAAGAAATTAAAATTAGAAAAAAAAAAGATGAAAAGTGGGGCGGGGGGGGATCAAAAGATAGAATGTTCTTGATATTAAGACTAGCATACACAAACTTGTATGTAATATAGATCGTATCACTCCTAGTACTGTATATTATTCAAATTATTGCACCTCTTCAAATGAAACCGGTGTCTTCATCAAGAAATTAGGCAATATCCCTTCCTATTTCACAAATGCATATTTCAGCTGTAGTCACCTGCAGTTGTTTTTAATAGGCTTATTTAACAACACACATCATTACAACACACATCATTTCAGTGCAGACATAATGCGAAACACTCTCGTAGTTACGGTAAATTAATCCCATATGTTATACCCAGAAGAGCGGAAAAAAGACAGAATAATTGGAGATTAATGAACGCTATCAACAGAGTCACTACCTGATCCACCCTCCGTCGGATCTGTGTGTGTGTGTGTGTGTAATTGTTCACTGTGGCATGCCCTCTGCTATTCCCCCCCACTGCTCCTGTGAATGAACACACCTCTGCGCATCCCTTCATATTGACCCTTCACGTGATGCTTGACTTTACAGACTTGGTACACCGGGTAATAAGCTTTTGTAATAATTTGTGGAAATATTTTCTTTTTCACTTAGAGAGCCAATTGCATATATTGTAATTGTTCCTTAAAGAGCCAACCTGTGGTACAGCTGTGAGTAGTGACAATTGAAATCAAATAAAAAAAAAAAAATTAATGAGTCATGAAATTAAACGTTTGACATCGTGGTTTAGATATAGTAAATTTACATTCTAACTCTGTACAACCAAATATTTAAAAAAAAAAAAAAAAGTCACCATCGTTATATCTAATAAATATTTTTCCCATCCTGTGTGATATTGATGAAATATGGTAAACTACCTTCACACAACGTCATCTTAGAGTGTCAGGATTTCAGATTATAATTTTTTTGAATTGGCAAAGATATGACTATTTTACTCACACATTTTGCATTCATAATGGGATACATTATAGAGAGACGCTACCATTGACACCTCCCTGTACATATAATCTTGCCAGGCAATAAATTAATATGCGTACACTTCTGCACAATTGATTGAAACCAATTTAAGTGCCAGATGCCAAACAGATTATTTTCCTGCAAAAGACAATTTAAAAATGAAGAAAACAGAAAAAAAAATGTCTAAAGAAAATTAAGAAACATGTCATTGATTTTCACATGACCGTGGTACTTCAGGTGAATAAAAGTCAAGTTATATAAAAACTGGGTACGGGTAAGCTTTCAAGATTTTCAATAACTCCATTCTTTGGTGAACACACAAAGAAATGAAACATATATAACTAGCAAGAAGGGTACTTAGTTCCAATCATATTTTAAAGTATATATATATATATACTCACTTGTTAAAATTGCAGAAAAACTACATACAATATCAAAAAGTGACTACAGATACATCCAAATTTTCAACTGGACAGTGTATAATTCTGCTAAACTTTAAAAATTTAGAAATGTTACAATGTTTACCTTAACGATTTCTTTTCTCTTTTCCCTTATATATATTTTTATGTTTGCATTAAGTGGACAAAAATTGTTTTCCAGTTTTCAACTTTCTGCGCACTTGATTAGCATTAACTTGTAATTAACCAAATCTGCCCCCCTCCCCCCCCTTGTCCATTCACTCACCCTTATATACCAAAAGCTTCCATTGACTTTGAACTCAATTGAGTCACTGTAATGCTAAAGTTTCAACTTTCTGAGCCCTTGATTAACATAATCTAAGTCATGACCAAGATATGCCCTACCCCACCCCACCCCCCTCCCCTAGCCCATTCATTCATCACATATGCACAAAAAGCTTCCAATTGCCCCTTTTGTCGCCCTGTAAACAATAATTGTTGAAGACAGTGAGCAAGTTTTGTTCTTATTTTCATTATCAGACTCTCAGTTTACTCGAATATGATAAATGTAAAATTTGTGAAACTTTCCAGGCATTTTCAACTTTGACAGAGTTGACAGATCTCTTCGTAACTGACTTTGATAGAGTTTTGTGTTGTATTTAACTCCTTGGCTGTGAAAATTAAATATTAAGAGCTGAAAAATAAGCCTCCCTCATGACTAAGAATAAGGTAATATCCTCAGAGTATTGGTTGTCTACCCTATTTTAGCACCTGAAATCAAAAGAAGAAGAAGAAAGAGAGAAAAAAGGGAGAAAAGAATAAAGGAAAGGAAAGAAAGAAAGAAATAACCAAGGAAGATATTAGGTTTAAATTGGATGGTTTTCTTTATTCACTTGATCCAGAAGAGATGTACAGTTGTATGCACCTGTTAAGAGAGGTTGTCCCTTGTTTTCATGAATTTTAACAAGTTTTGGATATTTATGTGTCAGTTTCCGATAACCGCATCAAAGTTAGATTGGAGACTATTATGGGATTATCCATGGGAATAAGTTGAATCAAGCTCAGATACAGAACTGCTGTACTGTATATTATGATCAATTATGAACTCCTACAGTTTGTTAACTACAGTACTAGATCGTGATGCAGTCAAGGTTAGAGGGGTTGGCGGGGTGGGGGAGGGAGGTGAGCGGAGGGGGAGGGTGGGGGAGGGGGCAGTAAAAATCTACGGCTGAAAGCTTTGGAAGAGGAGCTCTTCCAAGAGCTTTCGTTACTGGTTGCAGAAATGTCGGCAGAAATGACTGCAGAACATATAACTGTAACTGAGTGTTCTGATGAAGTATAGTAGCCATCTCTATAGAACTGTGTGAGACAGGCTGTTGTAAATCTATACTTTTGTGTTTGTTTTTGAAACTTGTTGGTGTCACCTCTGACCAAGTGATATTGACCTTGCTTAGTGCCTCACCTGTCTTCTCGAATACATGCACGCACTCTCCCAACTACTAAGGATAGGTAAACACCAGAAAAGGTATGTCTTCATGGTGATCCAAGAACAAGATTTGATAAGATTCGTAACAAAGTCGGCTCAAGAGAAAGTACTTCCAGACAATTCAGGTGGTAGAAATGAGAAGGATGATATTGACCAGTGGTGACCAGTCTGTTAACTGTGTGCATGCAGTGTTAAGAAGGTTAGCATGGATAAGTTTACTCAAATAGACATTGTTGAGCAAGAGTGGTCATGTTGTGAGCTCAAATCATTCAAGTCAATATATCCAGTTTTATTAATATTATATTAATACTAAACATTATTGGTTATCCTTTAGTTACAGTATGAACAATTTGAACACTTGAAAGAGGTTAAGGTTAAAAAAGGATAACTTTAAAATTCATTTATGCATATAGTACATTATATATATATATGAATATATATATATATATATATTTTATATATAATATATATATATATTTTATGTATATAATACGTACATTATAGTATATAACACATAAAGAAAATTTGCTTGAAATTCCTCCCTATCACATGCTTCTGAGTGGAATGTGTTAAAAGATACAGGGCCCCTCCCTGGTTACTCATGTTTGCATAGTACTGTGGCTTCTGACTGCAGCGCCCCCAGAAAAGAATTGGCTATACAATAACATAGGAATCTGGCCACCAACTAATAAGGGCTGGAAAGCTCAGTTGGTAGAGGGCATGGCCTGTAACCTTGAGTAACTGGCTCAAATCCCATTCTCGACCAAAATTTTTGTTCTTCATGTCTTTTCCATCGTTTGAGATATATCACAGCCTGTTTTTCATTATTAATTTACATACATAAAGTACTCTGAAAATTTGGCTAAAATAATGGCTTTATATAATTAAGAATCCTGAATAATATTCAGTTTTCAAACTTTAAACTAGAATAGTTTAACTAGTAGTTTAAAGCTATTGTTTGCATTGAGCTAGCTGAAGTTAAATTCATCACTGGTGCAGTGTGACTTGTCACCAAGCAGAGTAAGGGGGGGGAGACACCAAAACTTTTTCAGTTCCATGATTTTTAGCAAGCGTGGTGTCATTGTAAGGAACAATTTCTAATCCACTGAACATTAGTCTGGTGACTCCTGGTGCATCCAATCTCAAATTGGGGTAATGGATTGCACTCTTCATGAACCGAATCTTCATCATGACTGACAAACGCCATCCTGGCCATGTGGTAACCCCATTCCCCCCCCCGTTCTTCTCCCCACCTACCCAGCTCCAATCCCTCCCAACCTAGTGCTCTTTGCTTTCCTGGAAGTCTTTGTATTTCATTAGCTTCTGTCAAATTTAAGTCAATTCAAAATGGTAGTAGCACTTAAAATAGCAAGTTGCTGATCGTGTAGTTACTGTACAATGTGCAAGGCACATTTTTAATGCCATTTATTATTGTACAATATACGTGCAGATCTACTGCATTTTTGTCAAACAACCCTGGGTCTCACTTTACAGATTGACTGCGCTGTGTGATTCAAGACTGACTCTGCATAATTGAACTACAAACCATGATAGTATCATGCCAGATATGAGCTCGTCAATCTAATTAAGTGTTTATATTATTATTAGATCTATACCACAGTCAGCCTTTGATGATCTCTCTCTCTAGCAATCTTATATATAAACCTGCTAGCGTAGAGCATATATATTTCACATTTATACACAATTTTGACCAGTTAAATGGACTATCTGAAGCACTAGTGGAAACTTGTAGGTTAAAAGCTAATTATAAATGCTAGAAGGATATGACCCTGGGCTCAGCCTCTAACAGACTCTAACAGCCTCTGACAGCCTTTAACAGATTCTAACAGCCTCTAACAGCCTCTGACAGCCTCTGCCAGCCTTTAATGTTTAGATTCTAACAGCCTCTGACAGCCTTTAACAGATTCTAACAGCCTCTGACAGCCTTTAACAGATTCTAACAGCCTCTGACAGCCTTTAACAGATTCTAACAGCCTCTAACAACCTCTGAAGCCTCTGACAACCTTCATAACTGATGCTTAGAATAGATTCCTCATTCATTGGTCAAAAGTATATTTCCTCTGAAGCACGGGGTTATTCTTACAGTACTCATTTAACTTGCTTGTTACACATTTTCATAGCAATTGTGGCAGAGTTAACATGTCAGTTATAATAGACCCTTACCCCCTTAATCAGATTCTCCATGGTTGAGTGAGTAGGAGATGGCCGTGTGGAGTAAGGCATGAATATCAACCCTACCATAACATTGTGCAGATTGTCATCAGATGTGGGAGGTTAGCTATCAGCTAAATTTTCTTTTAATTCCTCGGTGACTTTCCGATAGGAAATGGTGCGATCGCTAATTTTGGGGTTGCTATTCGACGGCGTCCCTTTGGTTATTACAGTCACACCTAAGTTCATTTCCTATTCCTTTAAAAGTTGATGCATTTTATCCCGTCTCTTTTAGCGTGGGACGACAATGTCAGTTCCTCACAGATAACTTATATATATACTACTTTTGTGAGGTGATGGAATCTTTCTTTTTTTGTTGCAATTTTTAACTTGTTATGATTTGTAGTCCTGTAGGCAATGACAAACCAATACTGTATTCATACTGAGTAAGATTTGTAATTCAAATAAAACATATTTGTGTAAAAGTAAGTTGGCCCGACATTTCGATCCTAACAGGATCTTCTTCAAAGGCTAAATGACAAGTAACAGTAACAGAAGGGACAGAAACACGCACAGAATACAGACAGGTCAATGAGCATGGTGATTTTTGTCACTTCTGTTACTGTTACTTGTCATTTAGCTTTTGAAGAAGATCCTGCTAGGATTGAAACGTCAGGCCAACTTACTTTTACACATTTTCATACACAGGCTCTCTAGTGGATAAGCAGTTTGCTAACAGTTTATTTTATTTTGAAAACATTTATTAAAGATCACTGGTAAGATAGTGACAGTTACGTAGACTGCAAGGAGGGGGGGGGGGGAATGTCAAGGGATTGAAGGCACCAAAGAGTATGTAACTTATAATGAAGTAATGGCTGATTCCTCTCTTTCTACTTATCCCTCCATTTATCCCACCCCTCTCCCCTTCCTCTCACCCTGGGGAGTACTTTACTTTAATCACAAGCTTAACTTCAATCACTAAGGTTTTATTGTTTACGTGTCCAGCTTGAGGTTTTGCTTACTGTACTGTTTTCATTTCCTCCAAAATGCCAATATATATGCTTTTTATTTTCTTTTTTCTTGGTTTAGGCTTTGACCCAACTATGATGTAAGGCTTGATTGAACTGGTTCATTTACAGGACAATGGAGGGTGGGAGCTAGGGGGAGGGTGGGTAGAGATTAAGTTTAGCAGCGATGCTTTAAACATGTATGTGGTACCTTGATAGATAGCAGTTTCTACATCACTGACCCCCCCCCCCCTCCCAATTTATTAAGTGCATTTATTGTAAGCAAATGTGCATGTTATACTAATTACACCCATCTCAATGAATCTATGAGTTCTACAAAATAATTCAAGTATATAAAAGTTATTTAAATTCTATGTTCTGTCAAATATCCCTAACTTATACATTAAATACATTAAAACTATAACATGTCAGTAATTGTAAATATCTCTTTGGATTTTACAACCACAAGCTTTCTCTTTATAAATACCCATGCATCTCATGTTTTAGACTTTGTGAAGGTTGCATTTTCTTGAACAACTAACCTCTTTGATTCATCGGATGGATATAAAGGTCTCATGATCCCATGAGTTTAAATTCATTCAGGGATAATGATTTTCCTTCCAACGCCAAAGTGACATTTTTTAGTTCTTGTAATCACAAACACAGTTTTGCTTGTCTTCGTCGCCATTTATCCATCTCCCCTGTGAATCGAAATGTGAATTCCCATTCCTCTCATCTCCCATCATCTGTAAAGATTATCAGTACTGCTGCCTCCAAATTAAATTTAGGCTCCAATATGTTTTTTCCTTTTAAAAGTCAGTTTCCTTGCGATTCTGACCCTCGGATATATTTTTCACAAATTGAGGAATTTGGAATTAGACTGAACTTGCAATCTGCCAGGAGCATTGGCATGAAAATGTATTATATTGAAAATTGACCACATGTGAGTGACCATTATTTGTATTTCTAACATATTTCTAGCATTTATTGATAACCTTGAACATGTATTTCCATGTTTTGATAAGGTCATAGTTAACTTGGATAACAAACTCCCTGCTTTGTAATGAGAATGTACAGTATAGTGAATGGATGACTGCAAAGTGATGTAATTAAGGAGTTGAGAAAGTCAACATGTGTACTCTTGCGATCTCTGACTACTGAGATAGTTGTTTTAGTGTCATCATTGCACTTTAACTCTATTACGACATCAGCCAGTTGGGACAATTTTCTAATGTCAATACCACAAGTTATATTGGTGTCCCATATCATGCTTCAAAGCACCCAGGGCTACTGACAGTATGAACAGAACTGCCTTTATCTGATTATAATGCTAATACCACTCTATACTGTCTGTCCAGATCATGCTTCAAAGCACTCGTCCTGCCAGTATGAACAGTTCCTAATCTGTATCTGACTCTAAGTCTCTAATGCTAATACCACTCTATACTGTTCTTCCAGATCATACTTCAAAGCACTCGTCCTGCCAGTATGAACAGTTCCTAACCTTTATCTGATTCTAATGCTAATACAACCCTATACTGTCCTCCCTGATCATGCTTCAAAGCACTCGTCCTGCCAGTATGAACAGTTCCTAATCTGTATCTGATTCTAATGCTAAAACCACTCTATACTGTCCTTCTAGATCATGCTTCAAAGCACTCCTACTGACAGTATGAACAGTTCCTAATCTTTATCTGATTCTAATGCTGATACCACTCTACTGCATAGTCCTTCCAGATCATGCTTCAAAGCACTTGTACTGACAATGTTAGCAGAACTGCCTTTATCTGATTCTAATTCTAGTACCACTCTATACTGTCCTTCCAAATCAAGCTTCAAAGCACTCCTACTGATAGTATGAACAGTTCCATATATGCTTAAACCACTCTATACTGTCATTCTTGATGATGCTTCAAAGCACTAGCATTGGCAGTATGAGCAGTTTCTAAACTTGATATGATATCTAATGCTAATACCACTCTATACTGTTCTTCCAGATCATGCTTCAGAGCACTCGTCCTGCCAGTATGAACAGTTTCTAACCTTTATGTGACTTATTCAGGATATTCATTATTACTGCCCTTCCTGTCCTACTACTGTACAAGTGCTTTGAAGCGGAACATGAAAGTGCATCAATAGAAAAAATTGCCCCCCCCCCTCCCCTTGGTTCAGATGATTCCGTTGACATGGGTATTCAAATATAGATCTGGAAGTGTAACAGGATCTTTATTTGATTTCTCTGTGGGTGAATAAGGATGGGTGTGCAAATATTTAGAATCAACCCTGTTGCACTTTTATCCTGTGAACTTTGTCACAAAGTCCATATCGCCGTAAAAACAACGGCATGCAGCATTGGTTTTGCAGAGTAAACATGATATAAGAGAGATGCATACCATAGACCTGTAGTCATAGTCTATTTGGATAACTTGTACCGGTTTTATAATGCTGGTTGGACTCTAAATGTGATCAATTTATGGGAATAAAAGCAAATAGTCACCAACCTCAAAAGCCAGTATGTATTGACACCACAACGTAACATACCATGGAGCATGTTGTGACAGGTAAGTTACTTAGAATATTTGTAAATATCTAGAACTACTGTACTTACTGTAGCTGTGGAACAGTTGTCTGGGCAATGTTGTGCGTAGGTAACACTATCTTGTAGTACAGGATAAGAGCCTCTACCTGCCTTAAAATTGTACAGCTCTGTGTGATGATTGCCATACGTAGGAATGTACCATCACATATACAGTACAGTATATAACATTTACGAGGCTGTAGCAGACAATTTCCTGATGCTAGTACCTCTCTAAACTGTACTCCAATATCATGCTCTCAAAGCAGTGGTATTTGACAGTACAAACAGTTCCTAACCTTGATCTGGTAGAATCTTGATTTCATAATGTACCGCTTGTACTGACAATACAAGTGCTCTGAAGCTGGACATGACACTACAGTAAATAAAAAAAAATTGTCCCAACTGGGTGATGGCTGCAGTAGTCTGTATCCATGGGTTAGACCATTAGTAAGATTCATTGCAAAATAATACAAAACTGTACCTTGGACCTGCTCTATATTCATGATCAAGCCTATACCTGTAAAAACAGAGATCACATCGTAAACAAACATTGGGAACACAATGCTGAATTTCTAGGTTGAACACTGGGCCTGTGGGGTGACAATTGTAGATAGTTTACATATGATTGCTACATATATGACTCAGTGGCGGAGCTAGGGGTATTGGTCAGAGGGGGAGAGAATGGTCTGTAGGGGCGTTTTCGACACTATCTAAGCGGGGCGCCACCACAGGTTGGCGCGGAGCGTACAGAAATTTTTTGAGTAAAGATACTCCCTAGATCGCCGGAAATGACCCTTTCCGGGCCTTGCTAATTTGCAGATAAACGAAGAATAAATAGGTGTCATCGCCATTTTGTCAGAAAATTACACCAACAAAATGTGCCAAATGTCAATAGGTATTTGAGAGTGCAATAAAAAAGTCAATAGTCACGAATAAGTAAAAAGTGGTAAAAAGCTGAAAAGGGCGCCAGCAGTCCATTTGAGTCCATCGGGGGGGGGGGGGCATCCGTCCCCTCTGACTGTATGGACGCTCTGCCACTGATACGACCAGTTTAAGAGCAATGCAACAATCCCTCACACGCAGGCCTACAAAGACAAATCCAGTTAATACTGTGTACGCTCAATTATGTCAAACTCATTCATTTTTTAACAAACTGGTACTAATACCTCACTATATGTTATGAAGCATTAGGAACAGACTGCAATGTGGCACGAAAGAGTTTCAAAAGAGGGTGAGCTGTTAAATGGGTCCTAATGTGCTTGATTTGCACTGTCTTATGATATATCCAAATTAAAGTAACACCATGTAGTGGAAAGCACTGAAAGCTGCTAACATGCCTTCAGGATAAACTAATATGTAATGACACGCTCGGCTAGTGACTAGTCAACTCAGGGTTCCACTTGTACAGTTTCTCTGAACGAAAAACATGCTTTATGTGACGCAAGTTAAGGGCATAAACCTGCTCGACATGAAACTTGTAAAATATGGTTCAAAAGATCTTCACTAATTACAGCCATAGTTGTCTAAT
The DNA here is from genome assembly GCF_037975245.1 of Apostichopus japonicus. Lineage (NCBI taxonomy): Eukaryota > Metazoa > Echinodermata > Holothuroidea > Aspidochirotida > Stichopodidae > Apostichopus > Apostichopus japonicus. The sequence continues at coordinate 14,987,210 of NC_092561.1, forward strand.
TAGTGATCCACCCATGGTGATATATGATCTGCAGTCATAGATCATAGTATGTCTAGTTAATTCACCGAACTAGATATGAACGATTATAACAGAACCCTCTGTTGATTTTGGGCATGGCTGACGGATTCCCATTAACAAACAAATGTGATGTTAGAGAACATGGAAAAAGTCATTGTTCAATGGTTTGATGAATAATCATTGTACTAATGATGCAATGAAGTGAGAGAGACTTGATTCAAGAGATTTCTCTAGAAGTAGATGTGACCGATTATAAAAGCACCCTCTGTTGATTTTGGGCATGGCTGACGGATCCCCATTAACAAAAAAATGTGATGTTAGAGAACATGGAAATAGTCATTGTTCAATGTTTTGATGAATATGCATTATTTGTTAGAATGAATTCTGAGAGAGATTTGATTCAAGAGAATACTCTCACTTTATAAGTATTGTAAAAGTGAATATCGTGGGAAGAGTAAATAGAAGCCAATACAGTACAAATTTGTGCATTACAGGTACCTAGAAGCCATGTTTTTTAGCCTCTATTTTTAAAGTTGAAAAATGAATTATTCAAATTTTGAAAAAAAATGCAAAACAGGTTTTGGTCATCACTAAAATGCTAACATGTACAGTATGAAACCATACTGGTTTGCTTCATGAGCTCATGTTCGGTAGAAACCATGTACACGTACAAATGCCACAATGACGATGTAACGTAGGAACTAAATAGAAATATAATGACCTCTGAACTGAATATATACATCTTAATATACTCGTGTACAGTATAGTGTAGAAACTACATGTATTGTGTCTGCAAGCAGGAAAGACCAGTTTGGATGTGTTAATCGATATCGTGATGTAACTGTTGAACCATAAGTAGATAATGCCTTTCAGCACAATCTTCTACCTGCACTTTTCAGCATTATAGCCATCATAAACCTTGTTAACAGATTCAGATGCGCAATCCATGATGTTATTGGCGCCTACAATGCTGTACATACAAGTAGCACAGTGTCTGTACTGAATGTTACATATTTCAGTGGACTTAATAAGGCTGCAGAACCAAGACGGATTATGACTTTCTAAAAAGAAGCTAAATTTGAGTTGGTCTTAATTACTTTAAAAGTGCTCAAATCTAATCATATTGTAAGTCATTAGTTCGCCTAGTTAAGTGTGGGTTCAATTTTGAAGTGAAAGTAGAATTTTTTTTTTTTTTTTTCAATTTTCAAATTGCATTTTCGACTTCTGATTAATATCGATGTGATAAGTGTCAACTGCTGTTAAATCTTCATTTAATGAACAGAATTAAGGAGGATTGATGTCTGTAATTGTGAGATGATATTTCATACGCTTGTATATTACTTTTAATCTCAAATTGAACTTGTGATCCCTAGCACTTAGTTATATCCTGTGTAACATTAACAAGCAATAAAAACACATGTGCATTAGTGTCCATGTTGCTGATCCAATTTTTAACAAGAAAAATGAATTCAAAATTATGAAGAAATCAATATGAATCTCAATGGTAATCGCTTTGATCCCTACTCATATATAGTTACTTACACTACAATGGTGTCGACGATATCCTGCCAACCCGGTTAAGTTTATAACACCACACTGTACAGGGGCGCAACTAATACATGTACTGGTACTATTTAGAATTGCTAGTCTGTTCTTTGCCTTGACTGCCTTAGTCATTGGGTACTTCCTGATCCATTAAGAAACCTATCAAAATATTTGGTGTAATTTTGTGGGAAACAATGATTACACTTTTATGGAGTTATATCAAAATTGAGATTTGATATTCTGATCGAGCATGATGCAATCATTTTTTGTTTAATTAATTGCTATTTAAAGCTGCATTTTTGCAAAAGTTTAGCTCATAATTACATAGCTTAATATTCAATTCAATTCATTTATTGGTTTCTTCATGATTTAATTACAGAAAAGTGAAATAAATGGCAAAATATATAAATAACAAGGAAAAATTGTGAAAGGAAGCATTCCAAAAATACCAAGGGGTTTATCTAGTGGAACGATCCCATAAATAGACAGAGAGAACAAGACAAGAAAAAAAGAACACTTAGATCCATCCACAGTCACCAACACGTGCCCACTTCCCCCCACCCCCACCTCTCAAATCAATAAATATATATTAGAAAAAAGAGGACTACAGTGGTTTATAAGGGATCTAGTAAAGTTGTAACGAAAAGATTTCCATTTGTTGGGTCTACATTGTTTACTAATTCTTGGCCTTCCAATCCCAAATATCTGACCTACAGTATAAATTCAAGTATGTACAGCAGTTGTGGTTTGTGCGGTCAAATTTGAGCAATATATAGATAAAACGTTTTCTGAATATCTGTTTTATAAATCTGTTTGTGTTACAATGGGGTACAGTATCACCAGATCAGAGCAAATTTAATGCATAAACATTATGTATGTATGTGTATAGGCCTATAAGTAGGTGTGAATGTACACATATTTGTGCATATATATCTATGTATTTATGTATACATGTATTTATATGGATTTATATATATTTTTAAAAGGAGAGGGAAAAATACTTAATTTGGAAACATTTTTCGCATGATAAATATTAATAATTCCTTTGTAACATTGAGCTGACATAACAATAAAGTTAATCAAAATTGTGTAGTGTGACCATGTATATAATACTCTTGAATAAATGAGATGGAAAAAAATATGAATGCATAAAGCTGACTAGTAAAACAATACATCTGCAACGTCTCTTAACGAGGACATTAACAAAGACATTAACAAAGACAATAACGAGACTACCTTTACAGTGTTTAGAAGCACCTAGACATTTTTGGCTTTTGTCATTGTTCTAAAACATATGAGAGACTTGATTACACAGATGTGTTTTTATCTTGGTGATGATCCAGGTAACAGCATATTCTGATGTGTCCCAGGCAGTGGCGGAGCTAGGGGTATTGGTCAGGGGGGGTCGAGAATGGTCTGTAGGGGCGTTTTCATCACTATCTAAGCGGAGCGCCACCGCAGGTTGGCGCGGAGTGTACAGAAATTTTTTGAGTAAAGATACTCCCTAGATCGCCGGAAATTACCCTTACCGGGCTTTGCTAATTTGCAGATAAACGAAGAATTAATAGGTGTCATCGCCAACAAAATGTGACAAATGTCAAAAGGTAGATGAGAGTGCAATAAAAAAGTCAACATTCGCGAATAAGTAAAAAGTGGTAAAAAGCTGAAAAGGGGGCCAGCAGTCCATTTGAGTTCGTCGGGGGGGGGGGGATCCGCACCCCTGACTGTATCGGCGCTCCGCCACTGGTCCCAGGTATAATCCAGGTTTTAACTGTGCACAGTTTATTGGGAACCTGTGCAATGTCGAGAGCAATATTGAATCCTGTTCATGAACGATTTTTATTTTGACCCAAGGTCATATCGACCGATAACTATCCAAGAAACCAGAACTGAAACCAGAAATACTGGTACACATCTTATCACCTTATAGTATTAAAGAGCTCCTGAATAATGCCTGGATATTGCAAAATTGTGGGAAAGTTCTCTAACTTATACTGTACAGTATATGAAAGGAGTTACGAACTTTGCAAATGCACAAAGAAATATGGCAAATCCACCATATAGATTAGAGCTCTACAGTACGCCCAAAACTGCCACATGTGGAAAGTCTGATCACTTCATTGAAGGTAGTAAGTCATACCAGGTATTGCACTGTTTATGTCACCCTTGGACATGATCAATGCTTTGGACAAATGAAAAATACCAATTAAGCGCCACATTTTTAATGAGTAAAATTAAGCATACATGTTTATACATGGGTGTATGTGTATATGTGTATACATATATGCATTCGTGTGTGTATTTATATTCGTTTATGTATGCATACATGTGTATATTAATGTATTGTGGGGGTCGGGGTGGGGTGGGTGGGTTATACGTGTTGGGTTGGTGTGTGGGTGGATAAGGGGTTACTGTTTTCTTGTATTGTTCTCTCTACTGTATTTACTTGTGGGAGCGCTCTACTAGACAAGCCCTCTGGATTTTTTGGAGTGCTTCCTTTCACAATTTTCCCTGTTGTTGATATGTTTTGTCACTTAGTTAACTTCTCTGTATTTATATTGTGAAGAAACAAATAAATGAATGAATGACATAAGGAAATGAAAGTAGGTAAGAACCTGTGAAAACCTTGTTTGTATAACTAGTGTTGAATCATTGCATATGTGCATAACACACATCTTGCACTGTTAATTCCTGGAAGTGTTTTCAGTCTAAAAGTAGTCTTCTGAACTGTATGAGATCATATCTTATTTAACAGGAAGTGCCATACATTAACATTACCTACCGACATGCATAGTCTGTCAGTAGGATGTGCACATAATTTGTGAGATGCTTCCATTCTAAGAGATGACACCCAAAAATGTCTCAATTACAATAAAATTTCTGAAATTCTGACTTTGTTTGGATCAGATATTTTAAAGAGAATTGAGGGTCCATCATTATTGGACTCAAACTTAAGAATGCTAAAGTTTTACAAAAAAAAGTGAATTTACTTCGTTCCCCACTTACCTGTCTCCCCACAACCTATGCACCGCATTCTACCGTGTCTAGAATGCACTGGTAATCTTTTAACACTGTACACCCTCATTGGCCCTAATGGCCTTCCTTCATTTTTCTACCCACAAAGTGTCTCAATGTGTTTTTCGGAGTTAGAAAAATTTTCGCGAAATTCGCCCGGATTACCTTGGATTTATACTCTAGAAGTTTCCTATCAGGACTTCTGCACTTCCAAGGATCTTTTCCAGCCTGATAAGTATCCTTTTCTTGTAGGGAAGGGTGTTTTTGGGGGCTGTTTTTAGTGTACACTCTCGCCCATGCGTTCGTTTTTTCTTACGTAACGTTTTTAGGGTAACAGGTAGTAGCTCTGCGAGACTACTTCGTTCGTTGCCTATACCGCCTTGTTTACGCGGATAGGCATATATTTTCGTATGTACATGTTTCAGCTTTTCTTACTTTCAAAAAATAAGATGTTTTGCTTGTTTCATGTACCTTCGTTACTTCTTACGCTTTTGTGTGGGTTTTCCCCTTTGTAGCGTAATTTGTAGCGTTGCCTATACCGCCTTGTTTACGCGGATATAGGCATGTTTTTCCGTATGTACATGTGTTTTAGCTTTTCTTAAGGCATAAGATGTTTTGCTTTCATGTACTCCGTTAATTTTTACGCTTTCAGTGTGGGTTTTCACTTTTGTAGCGTAGTTGTAGCCACGTTCCGATATCTCCTAACTAGTCGAGATAGTCGGCTCGTTTCGTTGTTTTTCATGTTAAGACGGGAGTATCCTTGATTTCATATATTGTTGTATATTTTCATGTTTCCTCCAGTTGTTGCTACGTGCGCTCCCTGAGTCTCATGACTTGGGGTGTACCTCGTAGCCTTGTTCCCCCCTCCGCTGGTTCGCGGTTAGGGGGTTCTCTCCCTTATATACATGTTTCGTCCTTTTTACAAGTTTTTCGATGCATATATGTTTTAGTTACGTTGCTTCCATATGTCGGAAGTGTTTCTCCTTGTAACGTATCTTGTAACCCGCGAACTCCTATCCAATACTAGGCGGTTAGGCAGTTCGATTACGTTGTTGTTGTTTCTTGTTTGAACCTTCATATATTTGTACATATTTTCATGTTTCTCCATGGGTTTCGCTACTCGTGCGCCTCCTAAGTGTCGGGAGTTTCACTTGGGACGTATCTCGTAGCCTTGTTCCTCCCTTCCCGCTCTGTACTCGGATAGAGGGGTTCTCTCCCGTGTATACATGCTTCGTCCTTTTCCTTCATGTATTCTAGTTACGTGTTCGCTTCTACGCCCACTTAAGAATGCTAAAGTTTTACAAAAAAAAGTGAATTCCTAGCAATTTGATCCTCCAAACTTACTCCCTGAGTTATTAATTATGATGACCAGGATGGATATTAAATTACTATTTAGAGTGATAAAGTCCTTGTTGAATTTGAGCATAGCTGACCATTTACTACCTGACTCTACTCTAGCATATATATATCTATATTTTTTTTGGGGGGGAGGGTGGGGGTGGTAGGGGGAGAATGCTGACGACCATTGGGGAAAGAGGTCTGCTAATTGACATATTGTGTTCAAGGAGGGTATGAAACTTTGAACATGCACAGTACTATATACTGTATGCTGACATACCTGTTGAGACTTAGAACATGTGTGTTACTGATCGGCTTTAGTGTAATAATAATTGCAGGTAGTAGAGCCTTGTGTGATCCTTGCTGAAATTCATATACCCACACCTACTTGGACTACTGCATATGCCTTGCTTTATGCAGTATGTAGAATATTTTATCCATTATACCGTATCACTGGAGCATAGATGACCATTTAGTACCTAACTATACTCTAGCATATACATTTTTTGGGGGGGCGGGGGGATGGGGGAGGTAGGGGGGAATGCTGACGACCATTACGGAACGGGGTCTGTGCTAATTAACATATTGTGTATGAAACTTTGAACATGCACAGTACTATATACTGTATGCTGACATACCTGTTGAGACTTAGAACATGTGCTTAACTGATTGGCGTTAGTGTAATAATAATTGCAGGTAGTAGAGCCTTGTGTGATCCTTACTGAAATTCATATACCCACACCTACTTGGACAACTGCATATGCCTTGCATTATGCAGTATGTAGAATATTTTATCCATTAAACTGTATCACAGCAAAGTATTATGTCTTGCCATCCATTCGTTTGTGATGAATTTAAATATCCATTTTTAACGATTATCAACATTATATTGGCCCCAAACGTTAGCATATACAGTAAGGTAAAAGTGAACACGTGCACGTATAGGTGTCCATGGTAGTGTAGCCAAACTGGCCGGGTTCTTTGATAGGTTATTAGGTAAGCTACATTTAGAGGCCACCTTCCGTTGAGCTTGTAGAAGCAGTGTATCTACATTGGGTAGGTAGTATACTGTAGGTTACAGCCTCACTTGCACATACAGGTGTCCATGGTAGTGTAGTGAAAATGGCCGGGTTCTTTGATAGGTTATTACGTAAGCTACATTTAGAGACCACCCTCCGTTGAGCTCGTAGAAGCAATGTATCTAGATTTAGGGTAGGTACTGTAGGTTATAGCCTCACATGCACATAGAGCAGTCCATGGTAGTGTAGTGAAAATGGCCGGGTTCTTTGATAGATTATTAGGTAAGCTACATTTAGAGGCCACCTTCCATTGAGCTTAAATAGAAGCATTGTACAGATTTAGGGTAGGAAGGTTATCGCCTGTACATGTACAGTATATGGGAGGTAATACATGGTTACTTTAGCCAGGCACAATGTAAGGAGTCGAGAGTCGACCCCATAATTGGTCACAGCTAGATCACACAGAGGTTCGAGTGTTGATTGGTCAGGATTTTAAGCAGTGAATATACAGGAGCTAGTACCACATGCAGTTTTTCCTCTTACTTTATGAGTCATTGCTTTAGCAGAACTGATCGGCTGGATTGAAGAGAGAACAGAACCTATATCTCTTCTTCCTGTAAAGTAATCTTACTTTTAGTAGTTAAACTATCTGCCAGCCTTAAAGAGGCCATGACACGAAAAATCCAACTCATCGAGAGTAACTTCCTCTGAATCTATGAAAAAATCTATGTTCAAAACTATCCTCAACACCTTGAAAACCTCAAGGACTAATTAGTAATTAACGTTTTAATATTCGCATTCGAAAATAGATATCTGAGAATGCGATTTCACAACAAGACAATGATGACGTCATGTTAGGAACACAAGTGCAAAGCCCAGGCATGTATCGGATGCGCGACGATCATACCGTTCCATATACACGCACATTTACACTGAGAGAACAACCACTGTATTACGCTATATCGTTAGAAATTTCAAGTTTGTTTTACAACTGTTGTAAACTATCCGAGAGAAATGCCGGTCCGTTGTGTTGTTGGGGGCTGCATAAATATCATTACCCATGCAATTAGCCTTCATCCATGGCTGAAGGACGAAAAAAACACGGCGATTATGACCCAGTTAGTTCACAACACCAGCGCCGATTTCACTGGGCCTAGCCAGTATGCAGCTCTGAATGAAGCGAACACTTCACGGAAGCATACTACGATCCCTCCTTTTTGTTATGAAATAAAACAAATGGACTTTAACGGTTCGACATAAAAGAGTCATTCTTCTGTCAAGTAATCCACAAAAAACTACTCTGAAGACCAGATCGGGGAACAGGAAACCTCCAATGGGGCAAGTGGCGATCCTTAGGAGGTAGCGCGCCAAGCACTAGTAGTACTATAGTATTAGCGTTACTACACTGAAGTCGCAATATAGACGAAGAGATTTTACTGTATCATCTAAATTAACACCCCCTTCATTGCTCTATTGTATACTAATAAGCTATGAGGTTAGCTTCAGAAGCGATGGGTTACATCTTCTTGTGAACAAATCTCAGTGCCCCAATTTATTTCTGGAATATGCTGGATCAGTTAGTTATAGCAATAATTTCTTATTCCTATTCCAGGAAAACCATTTTTTATGTTGTGGAGGTAGTGGGGGTAATGGGGATGGGTCAAAATAGGTAGGTAAAAAGATTTTATTCCAAAGGGTGTTTAATTAAATCTCAAAGCGATTTATTTTAAAGTCACAGAGCCAAAAATTCACACAACATAGTTCAAGTGTTAAATCATTGAACAAAATTTATTCAATATCAGTTCTAGACAGTCATTCTGGACAATCTGAAATTACATTAACAACAATCATTGTATTATATGACATAAAAGTAAAACTGTACTTTTCATAAACATTATCATTCTTAAATTACACTAATGTAATTTGTGACATCAAAGGAGGTTAAAAGAAAACAACTTACATGAATTTTTTTGCTTTAAGCCTACAAAGCAGTTGCATGTCCATCGCTATCAATCGTTGTTGTGACAAATTAATTAGAATAATCCAGAAGCAAATACAATAAAGGGTTATTTAAACCAAGAAACAATGCACGAAGTAACTCACATGCAAAAATGTTACCCAAGCACGACGACACGTACAACACTGATGGGCAATGTGAAACACAGCATCACACGCATTAAAACAATCAAAGACCATTAACAGGGTGTACTGCTGAGTTTTTGAAGAAAGACTACAAAACAAACCAACTGCTGCTGAAGAAACAAAGTCTAAACATTCAAGAGTTCTGCTGCCTCCATTGGTCTTTATTATGACTTTTCTGTCAAATATCATTGGTGATATGGATATTTTGGCTTCCAGATTAAAGGTACGAATCAAACGTCTGGGAGGTAAATGCCCCTAAAAAGGTCAATGCCCGTTCCCTTATGCACATATTATATGACATCACGGTCACACCAATACTTGTGTCCAAATGCTTCAAAACATGCCTTTTCTTTCATTGTTGATGTTGGGTTTGGAAAATAACCTTTTCATCCTGAATTAAAAGTCTTGAATTTCAATATATCAACACTGAGGGAACCCTGACGGATTGATAATCCAACACAATCGTAGTTTAGAAAAGTTGTTTCTGGAGGAATTTCTCAACCAAGTCTTCCTATACAATGAGTTTTCTCCTGGCAACTTGAATCCAGTCTAATGACCATTGGCTGGAAAATCACTTCTGAATTTGGACTGCACATGATGGTAGCACAACCCTGACGTGTCTTGCTAGGAACCCCAAGTATCATTGAACCTGTTGACCGTAGGCTATGTATCTGTACTGCCTGGGAAAAAATTTATGAAAGTTCAAAATGTATTAATGTTGGCCCATGATGTCCACAATAACAAGCAGGCATACAATGTACAGTTATGGTTACATTTGTTGTGATTCATTTTACACCTTCCATGTATCATGAAACATTCTTTTGTTTCAGAAAATTGATTTGCAAAACTCCAGGCCAAAGTACTAGCCAAGTAATAATGAGTATGAAATAACACACATGCCTACCTAGCATGGCTGCATAATGCAACTTACATCCCCGAGCCAAACTTTCAGTATGCAACCAACCCTACTAGTACTACACACTCTACATATGGGTTGTAAGTTACCGTAACACAACGCACAATACGGTTAAGGGTGTTCCGCGAATTCCAACAACACATGCACAAAATGGACTGGATTTTGTTTTTAAATGCTTCGTTAATAAATTCTTACCACATTGTATGTTCCTTGCAATGGTTTCGAACTGATTTCTTCTTCGATATTTGTGGAGCTTCAATTTCGGCTCGTTTAACAGGCTCGAACTGATACGGTTCTAACACCTCCGCTCCACCCTCAACGTTCGGTGCAATATTGGAATGATCATCGCCTTCACTCTCTGCTTCGAATATGAGAAAGGGCACTCTAATTATAGCCCAATTTCACTGCCTGGTGAAGAACCATTATCACTTTGAACTTCGGTTGCTGCAATTGGTTCTGGATCCGCCATTTTACAGGAAATTTTGATTTGAAAGCGCTCTTGTGATGGGTGTTTTGTTTAGTGGTATGTGTACTTGTCTACTGTGTACGTGAATGGTATGTTCGGAGGATCGTAAGCCGCGACAACAAATGTGTTCAAAACGTGACGTCACATGACGTCATGTGAATCGGAAAATTTTCGAGTAAACAAAGTTTCAAACGCCGAAAAGGGTAAATTCATTCTCAATTTTCGACTTGAAAAATCAAGTTTTAAACTGGCAGATTGGTTGATACATGTTCTAGAGAACATCCTATGATGGATCCCAAAAATATAGGACTTTGAAATTTTTGTGTCATGGCCACTTTAAACCTGGTCCTGTATTAAAAGACCTGACCATTGTTAGGAATTACAGGTCAGCCTGCCTAACCTCATGCTATAGTGCCCAACCCCTGTGTGGTGCCCAACCCCTGTGCAGTGCCCGACACCTGAGCAGTGCCCAATTCCTGCGCAGTGCCCCACTCCTGCATAGTGCCCTACCCTTGAGCAGTGCCTGACACCCGAGCAGTGCCCATCACTCGAGCAGTGGCACCTGGTACACGGGCAGTGCCCTACACCTGTGCAATGCCCGACCCCTAATCTGAGTGCTGAACAGGCTAGATGTACTTTGAATGTTATGAACAATTTTCATGTACAGTATGCACATTTAAGGTATGTGTGTATTGTAGACACTTGTAGGTCCTATATCTTACAGGGATCGTAGAACTGGAAGGAAATTGAAGGATGGCAACTAGTTTGTGTATGTATACCAAAGTTAGGACAATTGTTGATGCTTAGAAGGGATAATACTGTAGAAAGTGAAACTCAGACATTATGGTGAACTATAGAATTAGAAACAGAAGTTAAATTGTCACTTCTAGTCCTGTATAGTATCTCAAATTGTGGAAGCATATATGCTTGTCAGACGTCATTGCTGAAGTCGTTATGAAATAGACCAGAGAAAATAACACCTAAGTTGTTTGAACAATGATCATGTAAAATACAAAATTTGATTGAATAATTAGAAGAACAAAAAACAACAAGGCATTCCAGAAGTTTGTAGTGTCATATTTCTCGCAGCATTTTTCGGATGACATGTCAGGCATGGATGGGCAAACACTGTCCGTGCCAATGTCAGGTCCAGTTAACACTGTTAACTTGTACTGCACATTATGTACAGTATATGCCAAATTAAACTGTGACAGAAGACATACTGAGCGTTAGTTCCTACTATATCAAAGAAAAATGTAAAGCTTGTAAAATAAATTAATTTTCAGCCTTTTTCAATATTACTTCAGGCATACATACATGTACATACGTACATGATCAGCCCGAAGTATCATGTTACAGTACGTCCTGAGAGAGGGTCAGGCAAAGGGTTTAAGATAATTAGTATTATCTTGTTCATAGTCTCAGTATCTGTAACTTGTCATTAATTTCCAGGACTTTCATTTGTCTGGGGCAAGAAATAAGGAAGAATAGTCTGTGAACTTGTGTTAGTATGTAAACTAGAATTTAAAATGAATGCAATTTTAAAGTGTGCCTTCATGTCAGACTGTCACTCACTCACCAATATACTTTTGAACATTGCTAGGACAAACCTTAGAACGTGGGGGAGAACAGAGAGGGGGAAGGTGGGGGAATAGGGAGGGTGGGGGAATAGAGAGGGGTGGGAGAATAGGGAGGTGTGGGAGAATAGGGCGGAGTGGCAATAGGGAGGGGTGGGGGAATAGGGAAGGGTGGGGAATAGGGAAGGGTGGGGAATAGGGAGGGTGGGGGAATAGGGAGGGGTGGGAGAATAGGGAGGTGTGGGAGAATAGGGCGGAGTGGGAATAGGGAGGGGTGGGGGAATAGGGAAGGGTGGGGAATAGGGAAGGGTGGGAAATAGGGAGGGTGGGGGAATAGGGAGGTGTGGGAGAATAGGGCGGAGTGGGAATAGGGAGGGGTGGGGGAATAGGGAAGGGTGGGGAATAGGGAAGGGTGGGGAATAGGGAGGGTGGGAGAATAGGGAGGGGTGGGAGAATAGGGCGGAGTGGGAATAGGGAGGGGTGGGGGAATAGGGAAGGGTGGGGAATAGGGAGGGGTGGGGGAATAAGGAGGGGTGGGGAATGGGGAGGGTGAGGGTGGGGAGAGGAAGAGAGGAACAGGAGTTGGGAAGATTTCAAATTGTTTGGTGTTTTCTCAATAGAATAGAACACACTTCCTTAACTTCACTCTTTTAATTTGTATAGGACTTATTAAAAAAAAAGAAAAAAAAAACATTGTGAAATTAATGTCAAAAAAGTATCATGGGAGTTTTTTAAAATAACACATTCTGATAATAACCTGCTTAAAAAATTATTTGACAATTTTGGCATTAAAGATATAATTACATCCTGCTACTGTATCTGTATCTCTAGGGGTCTTGCCCTTGCACTCAGAAATTTGAAATATGATGCCAGCTTAGTTTTCTGTGCGACTTTGGAAGGTATCGGTTTCAAACCTTAAATTTTAATTATAATAATTTGCTGGATATTTGTTGTTGTTGGCAGATCCTGGATATGATCCCCTTCTTTAATTGTATCGTCATCTAGTTGTTTCAGTCTCTTCTGACTTTGTTGTCGATGAATAATTTGCATTAAGAAATTTAGATTTTATAAAGGGCTGTATTAGACTTTGCGTTCTTGGATTCTTCAGATTTTTAATCCTCAAGGTTGTGGCAGTGAGGCAGGGACAGAAAGGTGACAGTCAAAAGTATAACAGGGGCGGGGGGGGGGGGAAGGGGGATGAAAAACATACGTCAGTGGGTGGTCTGGGAGGAAGTACTAAATTCACTTTCACACTTCGACTTGCATCTCATTGCTATACTGTATCTTTTCTTGGGCAACTTGAAAGGTCTGTAAAGTACACAACTATTGTAGACACTTTGGGTAATATAATGAGAAGGAGACATTGACTGTCCTGGATGTGACCGGTCACCTTTCATAGGTCAGTGTCCTAGTCTTACCAGGTGACAGGTAGAAGATCACAGTGGTAGTTGTGAGGAGACTGCCTGTAAGTTTGCTGAGCTATCTAATCCAGTTTAGTTTTGGAATTTCAATTTCTAACTTCAACAAGCATTGTGCTGCCACCTTCAAAGCACTTCATTTCGCTGGGACATCACATTGTCTAATTTAACTTATTTGCCATTGTCTGCATACATCTCGGAAGGTGAGAACTTTGAGAAAAAGTACTTTTGGAAACAAGTTTTGTCACTAAAAAAGATAATGTTTACCTTAAAATTGGGAGCTCTGCCAGTTGCAAAGTTCTTCAAACTTATTTATAGTAAGTCCCTGCCCCCATCACCCACTTAACACCCATTCTTAGCTCTTGCTTCACTTCATTGTTTGGAACTCTATAACCTCCACCACTTCTCTACACCTGTTTTTAAAATACTGCAATTCATGCTGACTATTATAAATTTAATTTTCATTGTATTTATCTAAATTATTTCTACAGCAGAGTAGTACCTCTATGGGGTGACACTTTTTAAGTGGAAAAAGAAAAAAAACATGTATTTTTTTTCTCATTTTTTTCTTTCAGAATTTAATAAATGGTACCTCATACTTATAGCAGCTGCCGCCCTCGCTTGTTTCACCGTCTCCCTCACACTATGCGGATTCTGTAAGCTCCTCTTCGGGAAATGGCGAAGGAAGAGCGGCTCGACTGAAAAGAACCCGAGGGAGTTTGAAGACGTCGAGCCTGCACCAGAGAAGAGAAGATGGAGCACTAAGCCTCTCCTGACGAAAGACTCTACCATCCGGTAGGTACAGCTCATCAATGTTCATGTGAATATATCTTGAGGCTGTGCAATTTAACGAGTCGTTCATATATATTCATTTTGAGGTCGGGTGCAGGGGAAGATGTGATTTGCAAAGGTCGTCATCCGTAAATTTATCTGTTGATGACAGGAAATTGTATAGTTATTAATATATTAATTGCTAAGAAAATATGCCACTGTAAAAGAAAAAATTCTTTTGTCTGGAGGTTCAGGAATTGCTAGGCAAATATGGTCATAAGGTTAACTAAATTTAGTAATATATATGACAAATTTTTATGCAGGCCTGCATTTCAGACAGTAGTTTACAGATGTGCTGTAAAGTACTATTGAATGCTTTCTAGTTAAATTTGGATATTCATAAAATTGTTTGCAATACAAATCAATGTCAATCACAATTTTTCCTTTTCGTAAACAGACCAAACCATTTATCATAGTTTTTATCATAGCTAGATACTTGCAATGACTCAACTTCCCTCAGTAGGCTACTCTTACTATGTACAGTATTAGCAAAATCTTATTCAATTTTTATGGATACCGTGGTTTTGATTTTCTTTATGGAAGACGGAACTGGCAAATCAAAAACCTTCATACATATTTAATTTATAATTTGCAAACAAATTATGGACATGATCATTCATTGTTAAAACTATAAATATCTATGCTGAATTTGTGGGTGGCTGGAAGTACCTGTTGTGTGTATTGATGAATCTATGACTTAGAGATCATCGCTCGATTAGAGGTTGCCTTCACTCCTCCAGCCGGTTGGGCCAATTTCCTAATGCTAATATATCCCTCTAAACTGTATGCCATATCATGCTCTCAAAGCACTGGTATTGACAGTACAAACAGTTCCTAACCTTGATCTGATAGAAACATGATATTCATACTGCATCGTACTGACAATACGACTGCTCGTAAGTGGGACATGACACTACAGTATAGAAAAACTTGTCCCAACTGGGTGAGTCCTCAGACCGTGCATGGCAGATAACAATGTAGGTGCCAAGATTTAGTCTCTGCTACAGGGAAGACATCTGACCCTTTTATTTGCAAAAAAAAGTTTGTTTTCTATTTAGGTCAAGTTAATTAATCTATGAATATAATTAATATTTACTTCACTCCTCTCTTACCTGTCTCCTACAACACTTTAAGGCACCTTTTCTAGTCTACCTATACACCACTGGTATAAATTTTTAGCACTTCGCCAGTTTGTAAATGGATAACAATCTTGCATCCGATGTCCAGAAATTAAGTATGCATATTAAACTCTGCCAGGTACTGAACCAGCTGCAGTTTTTCCTAATCAAAGTTCAGTGAGCACAGCTTTTCCACAAACTCATGAAATATATATGTAAACAAAATGACCATAGTATCTGATGGTGTTTCTTCAGAGGTGCAGAGAGACGTGTTCTGTGGCTGGTCCTCTGTCAGAAATTAGGACAATGAGGACAAGGTGTCAAATTCAGGAACAGGTCAAGAAATATTTGAACTGGTAGTTTATTACAGAGATTCCATAAACTTGGTAAAATTCTGGTATCTGAATAAGCTGATCGTTGACTTTCAAATGGTCACACTTGTAAGTGTTTTTAACATCAATGCGTGACTTTCAATTATATCGTAATGGTTACGCAGAGCTCTGAAAGTGATTTGACATGCACATGTGAAAGCCTGTTATGTTTGCACATGTGTAGTAAATATGCCCACAATGAGCTATATATAGGCTATTTCAAAGGGAAAACAGATTAAAGCAGTTGGCTAACTGGTTACAATCTCCCCTAACAGCAGATTACTATGTAGATTGACTACAGTAGTAGTAGTAAGTTGAGTCTCGTCTATCCGACATGCTCAGTGATTAACCTCCGCCACTTATCACGATCTTGTGCAAGGTTTATTGCTTCCTCGAAATTGTTAATGTTAACATCCTTGAATTGGGACTTTATTTTCCAAGCAAGGTAGTCACGGGCCTTCCTGCTGGTTTAGCAACGGTGTATCTCAATGCTTCTCTTAAAGCAACCTTTGCTGGAGCGTCCTCCTGGAGTCTTGCTACATGACCGAAAAATCATTAAAGATGGAGTATAGTGGTTGATGAACTTTTAGACCCACGAGCCCCGAATTTCTCGTTAGGATTGAGCCACGACCCACCAGTGTTCCACACTCGGCATTGATGCTCAGAACTGCATGAAATTAAGCCAGCTTGGACTACGAGCCTGATTTACCAGATAAAGATAAAGTTTCCAATGTCTGGAACAGTCTGGACACCCATCGAAGGGTAGATGTGACCCACGTTTGGGTCACGCCCCGCAGTGCGTGTAACATCGGACTACGTGTACATTTAGCGGCCTAGTCAATATGCGATAAAAGATTTTAGGATAATGGAGAAAAGTCTGTTTAATACGTCCTCACAAAGGCTATAAAAGTTTACTTACACTTTTAGTCTTAGCCAGCTATCTGCCTTCTGAAGAACAGTCAATAGCAGATACGTATATAGTTTAATCTCCTAATATTATTCAACTTGGTTATTATTCAACTTTGGTTGGGGGGGCTGCAGCCCCCCCAACCAAATATTTTTGAAAAAATTCGAGCAATATGCTGAGAATTTTTCGGGCACCTCCTGAAAGAAATATGATTTGCAATGTGTTTTTCAATGGTTAAACTTATATTATTATCATCATTATTATTGTACGGACTTCCCCAATAATTATAACCAATATGGGAGGGTAATAAAATGGCAAATGATTGTATGTTATTGGCAGGCGATGTAATAACCGATGAATGCCTATTTGATATGCACATTAAGATGTTATATTTTCGGGCAAGTCGTTACAGACCCCCCCCCAAATCAAATTGGTCTCCTACGCCTATGAGAGTGAATGTGGCAAAATGAAGGTTAATTGTCTAGTTTCAGTAATAAATACAACACTCAGGCAAAATTATTGACAACCATGTTATCCCATAGTTGAAACAAACTGAAGCCAAGTCCACAAACTTGACTGGCCCCTTTTCTTTACCTACATGTTGCTCTTGAAATGTAGCCTTCACATTTTAATATACTTATACTCTTAAGTGTTTCCAAGCAGGGCGAGTGTGACTCTGCATAGATATATGTTTTATTGTCGTAGTACGATGGGTCTAGATGCATGTTCAAAACACACTTACATCAAAAACAGCAAGTAGGCAGTGGCGGAGCGTCCATACAGTCAGGGGAGGGGGGGGCGGATGCCCTCCTGACGGACTCAAATGGACTGCTGGCGCCCTTTCAGCTACTCACCACTTTTTACTTATTCGTGATTATTCACTTTTTTATTGCGCTCTCATCTACCTTTTGACATTTGTCACATTTTGTTGGCGATGATACCTATTTATTCTTCGTTTATCTGCAAATTAGCAAGGCCCAGAAAGGGTCATTTCCTGCGATCTAGGGAGTATCTTTACTCAAAAAATTTCTGTACGCTCTGCGCCAACCTGTGATGGCGCTCCGCTTAGATAAAGTCGAAAGCACCCATACAGACCATTCTGGCCCCAAATTGACCAATACCCCTAGCTCCGCCACTGCAAATAGGCCTTAATAGTGATTATAAGAAATATATATCAAACTGACAAACACAAACTTTGAACCATATGACATTGACAAATGAATCCGGCGATTCATAATAATTGCCAAAATGAGGCCTAAATACTTCATCCCTCCCACAGAGCTGTAATGTGATACTAAACCTAGCAATTATGGACCATTAAAGGAATGAGATTAGCAGACTAGAAATTATTGATCATATTTATGTACCGCAAAATGTGCAAGTATGTAAAATGGCTCTTGTGTGTTTATGTAAGTACTTTTAATGTTTTGGTTACTGTTGCACGCCATTATTTAAAGCATATGTTTACAAACATTCACGTGACTGCAATAAGACATCATCACGCCAGACATGTTAAAGGGTGTGAAGACTCGCGCAAAAAGAAATGTCTCATGCCGGTAATCTGACCTAGTTTCGAATAAGGTGTAACAGAAGTGTTACACACCACCATCGATCCCAGAAAATACACGCACAGCTTGCTACCGTCGGTAATTAGACACTAGTGTACAGTCAGTACATAACAGCTGCGGTCAATACCCACAGCACAGTGTATTTAAACACTACTGACTGTAGTAACTTTAACCTGACGACGACTAAAATGAGTGATTCATCACCAGACTCAGTCAGAGACTCAGTGTGCAGTGATATGTTACAACCATTACTGTGCCGTTAATGTGCTTGAGTTTATCATATCACCTAGTAGAGGGAGCCATTTTTCCCATTACTAAATCTATATGACCTAATACATTAAGGGTAAGACAATCCATCACCAAGGTTTCCCCCCCCCCCTCCCATATGGCATATGGCATAGATTACTATTTACAGACTAATTAGCCACAATGTAAAGCCACATTAATTCTTAAGTGTAGTCGGATCACTACAGAAAGAACACAATTAAAGCCATCTGAAATAGACATCAGTCTCGAAATTGTGGAGAATGTTCAGATGGCAAAATGTTATAAAAATTCCTGATTAATTACAGTGATCAACTTACTATATAGCTTAATACAGTAGAGTCGTTTAATTTATAATATAACAAAATAATGGAAATTTCATAATGAGAATGCTCTTTATAAATGTATGTTTCTGTACATAAAGAGAGTAAAAAGGGAATTAGATTAACATATGGTATGTTGAAGTTTGTGCAGATGATACATTGTATTATGATATGATATTCACAGCACTTACTTGTAAGAAGTTTATATTGTAATTATAAAGGTCTTTAAAAAAGTGAAAGATTTGTTTGATAAAGTGTAAATGTAGTTTAAAATGTGTAAATTTTAACTGAACACATATAATTTGCTGATGGATTAAGTGTGGATTACTGTGGATTAAGTAGATCCGTACAGTATTCATAGATGTTATTTTATTCTCTGTTAATGACTGTCCAGAGCAATTATTGCAGGCCACATGCATTTATTATCCTGTGATTCAGGTTACATCTGTTCAACACTGAGAAGTTTAAAACTGTTCAATCGTGAACCACCCCACTCGTGCTACAAACTGCTGGTCAGGAAAAATGCTACTTGTTCAGTTTACCCAACTGAAGCCGAAGCGACTTAAAAACTGACAAAATCTGGATCAGTCATAATTTGAAAGCACTCGCGTACGCCCGCCCGCCTATCCAGGACTTTGTGTTTAATAACGGTTGAGCTCTGTCAATTCGTGAACAGTCGGGCAGTATGCAGGCAATTGAGAATGCGCCCTTTGATACCATTGCCATAACTGTATATCTGCCTCGGGCATTTTATATATATGCTCTCGCCCAGATCGGGGGAAATTTGAGCTGTGCCAGTGACTTTTTCACCCTCGTTTCCTTTGCTAGGCTTGGCGAATTGATTACATAACACATAGGCTAATGTTCCAGACTAATCACCCTGAAAGGTGAAAGAAGTGGGCAGTGGCGAAAAATGAACGTCAGTCTTACTAAAGAGCGGATTTTCAAATGGAGGGCTTAACCAATTAAAGTACATCACCTAACTATAATCCCCCCTCCCCTTCTAACCCCTTCAGAACACAGAAAATAAAATATTAATAGCCTATGTAACCCACAACCGCAAAACCTACAACCTAACACCAAAATCAGGCCGCTGAATCAAGTTTAAGGATTTTATTCCTGAAAAGTACTAAAAGGTTGTCCACTGATATCATGATAATTATGTAATTTATATGTACTGTGCTGTTATTACACACAACAGCATTCATTGAGTAGGCTGATAGTAATACTTCAATGACAGATAATGCATAATTGTATAGCTTTCCCAGTGACCTTCATCTAGCACAAAAGGAAAGCTAAGTCACTTTGTACAGATGGTAACTTTTGACAATATATTTCACACCATCTTTTATTGGATGCTTATCAGATGTTGACATTTCTTTTGTTAAAAATGCCAAACAAGGTTACAAATAGTGGGTATTTTTGTGAAAAGCAAAAAAAAAAAAAAATTAGACAAATATTTGGCCAGAAAAAGAAAATTGAGAAGAGAGATCTCAAGTCAATCAAAGAATGGAAGGTGACCATGGACCATTGAATAGCTGAAATCTAATATATCTATTTGATGAGTACAGTAGCATCAGCTCTTGCATAGGTAATTATTAGATATTTTGAAGTGCCTTACAGAGCAGGTACTGTAGATCTGAAAGGGAAATGGCAAGTTACGAACCTGAAGATGTCAAAAAGAGAGGGGGAGGGGGGGGGCACAGGAGATTATCATCAGCATACAGGTAAAGTTGACTTAGAATCAAGTGAGAATGTCTTACATGCTTCCATTCTAACTATTAAATGTCCTTCTAAATCATTGCAAAATTTAAGCTTTAAGCTTTTCTTAATAGCAGTTATCACAACTCCTGTCACAATGTCCCTTCAGTTGAGCATGTACAAGTACACAACACGGACTGATATAGTGTCCCATGAGAGCATAAAATGGTGACTGTCATAGTGTCCCATTAGTGGAGCATTCAACACTGACTGTAATAGTGTCCCGTCAGTGGCAAATGTAGTGCTAACTGTCATAGTGTCCCATCAGAGGGACAGACAATGCTGATGGTCATAGTGTCCCATCAGTAGACCTTACATTGCGAAAAGTCATAGTGTCTAATCAGGTCATTCTGTCCTGACAATAAAATGGAACATGTATGCACTGTTATCTGAACAACTGCTATTAACAGATGCTATGACTGCAATGAAATCATGAAGAGATATTAGGGGAAAAAAATCGATAAACCTCCAGTAAGGTCTCAGTATTTTGACTCCTTTTAGTTTGTTGGAAAAATTGAATAAATAAAAACAGGAGACAAATTATGAATGACCAACTTGCATGACAAAAGCTGAATATTACATTATATTTGTGGCTAAAAAATCCAAAACAGATCAGCAAGGTAGACCTATAGTTGCATTGTCCATCAGGTTATATTGAAATATCCTATCACAAGTGGACCCATAATGTTTACACAAACTTCCCAAATTTTATGTTCTTACTCTTGGTGATTCAGTGAATTCATCCTTTTGTTTGGTTTAATTTCAGATACAAAAATTATGATGATATTTTAGGCTTCCTTAGTAGGCCACATTAATGTGCGTTTTGAAACTATCTCATGGCTGTAGAATGTTTGGGCACAGGCCACACTTTGCCAACCTGTGATAATATTAGTAACAAAATATGCCTTAATTAAGAGACAGCAAATATTCTTAGGATCTAACAATTACTGACAGAAGTATTATTAAACTTCTGAGGTCTAATATTGACCTTTTAATGCTCAAGTTTGAGTATGTTTGCATAAACTAGTGACAGCACTAAAGCAAATGTTTTCATGGCACACAGAGTGATATTTATAATGTAAGCCAAAAAGATTCCCCAATTCATGAAAGCTGACTTACAATCCAGTCATTCATTGCTCCTTGAAGCCATTTTACAGTTTATTTCTAACAACATTTATGCAATCCAGTCTAATTCAGGCAAAACTCATTAGGTGGTTAACTGATGTCATCAGGGAGAAGTCCAACACTAGATATTAAGTAACAGTTGGCATTCTATTACCGACTATGTACTACAATAAACACTTTTTACATAAATATTATGATAGCAACATACTAAATTTTAGCTCCTAGGTAACTCTGTAAGGGACCAATACAAGTTTATACTCCAGAGACAAATTCTGCTGGTAATCATTTGCTATCGCTGTATTTAAAAAAATAAAAATCAGAAGCTGTAAACATGAAGAGCGCCACCTTGTTTTACAAACAATAAATGTATATATTCCTATAATTGTGAAAGAGAAATGGTATCAGATTCTACTAGAACATAAAATTGAAGAGTACACTGAGATGGTGGAAAGGCCAGGGAGGGGTGGGGGGGTGAGGGATGGATAGGGAATTGTTATAAACAGAGCCGGGGGGGGGATGAGGGGTGGATAGGGAATTGAGTGTTGTATAAACAGAGCCTTGGTTAATAGAGACTTAACTTGTTCCTGAGCTATGAGCACTTCTTTGCTCAGAGTGCAAGTTAGAACAGACACTAAATAGTTTAAAAATTCCAAAACTAAGGATCTGTGTGATATGCAGCATGAATGAATTCAGTGTTAGAAACTGACAGGAAGCAAATCATTAACATGGACCTAAAGAATTCATCTACTGTGTGTGTATGTACAGCAGGGGTGGCCTCAAATTTTATCTTGCTGCCGGGCTATAGTTAAAGTTTGTACCCATGCAGTTCTCTGGCCTCAACACTTACGGCTATTCCTACACTCTGGACGATAATAGTTCGGTCATTCAATGAATTCATTACTTCAGTTATATCTATATTGTATGGTTGGGAGGAACGCATCGCTCTGATATTAACCTTTCGATATTATTTAATATATTGTTCTGTCACCCTGCATTTGCTTTTAGGGTTTTGAAAACTCTTTAGGCTGAAGATGTGAGTGGGATGCAATCTGCCCACCTGTGCATTGTAAAGAATATTTTAGGAAACTACAGAAGTGTGAACAAAGTATACTAAGAGAACTTAAAATCATGAATGCTTTTACCATAAAATTATCCTCTCTTTGTAGTATTTGCTTCTGAGAACAAAGCTTTGCTGTAGTAGCTATGGTAATTATTTTAAGCCATAACCACTCAAACTCATTAATTGCTCATTCATCTATGTAAAACTGGTGTTAATAACCCACTGTACATAAATGACAATTGCAAATCTGAATAATTAACTTTCTATCTTAGTACAGCAAATACTAGTTTTTATTTTGCATGGTAAAATAATGTCTCTTTTTTTTTACAATGTATATTTTAACTTCAGCACTCCGTGGTATGGCTTCTTCAGGTAACAAAATTTATCACCAAATTTATATTTGGCAGGGAACCTTTTTCTTCTGCTTTTACAATTTTTGGTGGCAGGTGGCAGGCAGCAGGGGTTGCAATTCAGCACAGCACAGCAATATACTAACAGTTTCAAAGTGTTTATCCTTTACAATGCAGTTTATGCCTTCAGCAATGTCTACTTCTGAAATAGAGGGCGCTCCTTCCAAATACAACTTTGTGTTAGATGCTGATGGTGCTTGAATAGTGATTTCAAACTCTGATACTCACGGCTATGCACTCTCAATCTCCTCCAATAAAAATAGCTTCAAGTTTTCAAAGCCGATGGAAAATCAACATAAAAGTACCAAATTGATTCGAATTTGAATTAAAGTTAATTAAAATACTAAACAGCATCTTTCTATATAACATTTTTGCACAAGAAAAGCCAAGACTAGAACTTTTTTTTCCCCACAATCTGATTAAATCCAGATACTTGGCTCTATCCTTTCATGCAAGAAAAGTTTCTTTTAGTCAGAGGAAGAAGAAAAAAAGGAAAAAATTAGAGAGATAGAGATAGTAATAATTAAACCTAGTATGAGTTGATATGAGTTTCTTATACACTCAGACAGAATTGAGACAAAGTTAGCAAAGCCAATAGTGTTGAATCAATCAGCTGTAAATGGTGTGTTCATTCACGGATAATGAAAGACTGTACAGTGCCATCTGTTTTGCAGGTTTTAGCAATAATTTAATGGCATGTGGAGTATGTAAAAGACCTTTAAAAAGTGAGGAGTTGAAAGCAGTTCCTGATAAACAAAAGGTTACCAAAGAATTTGGGTCCCAAAAATTAGCCATTTTGGTAATTTTTAATAATTTGTGTAATCGTGGTCATTAAAAACTGGAATTTGTTTTCTCGGTTAGACAAATTTTCTGTCAATTTTTGATATTTTACAGTCGGTATACTGGTACCTGATTAGGTATATTAACTAAGGAAATGAATTGAAATTACGATTATGTCTTTCGAAAAAGTAAATTTTGATAACAATACTTTGGCAAAACCTCTCTTTTTATGTATTTTATTCAAAATGATTTTTGGTTCGTGCAAATACCTTGAAATGGTGTTCTAGAGTAAAATTTGATTCTTATAAGTTGATTCAACTTATAAATAAAAAAATATATATATAGTCGTGAAAAGTCACACGATAACCACCGCTGGGTAGTTTATAATCGTATCATTCTGTTCATAATGAAATAGCACAGTCTGTGTGATAGCAGTGGGACACTTATGACATATTAAACTAATCGCTGA
The DNA here is from genome assembly GCF_037975245.1 of Apostichopus japonicus. Classification (NCBI taxonomy): domain Eukaryota; kingdom Metazoa; phylum Echinodermata; class Holothuroidea; order Aspidochirotida; family Stichopodidae; genus Apostichopus; species Apostichopus japonicus. The sequence continues at coordinate 15,011,651 of NC_092561.1, forward strand.
AAAACCAAAAGCAGGTTAAATTGTTTCGAAATCTCTTTGTTTTCAATCTTTCTTTGCACATTTACTTCTTTTGTTATACTTTGTTGATTTGCTCATATTTATTTAACAATTGACTTGTTCTTGTATTGGGCCTTCAAGTCTTCATTTTGTTGTTTATTCATGTGTTTAATCCTTCCTTTGCCTTTATTATGTTGATTTTGTTTTCAAAATATTTGCCTGTCTTTCCTTTTTTCACTTTGTGTTAATTATTGCTTTATTGTTTTAATTTTCTTTTTGTTGCATGCTCTGTTTTATGTTCTGCTACACCCTTCTCCTGCACGTTTTATGTCTCTCTCTATAGGGATGAGGAAGCTACCCCTGAGAGCCCTCTACTAACACCCATCACTGAAACAGATTCTGCACCCCTAATAGCCACCGCTGCCACTGTTGGGAAATACCACTCGGTGTCGGACATTAAGTATGCAAATTACACCTTTCTCTTTTTCAATTCTCACTTTTCACTGACAATTTATTTATTTCTTCTATGCTTACTTGTATTCCTTCTAAAGCATTGTCATGAAGAAAGTTTGCTGGTAATTCCCATTGTAAATATTGCTATGTATGAAAAAATAAAAAACAATCTTCGCAAATATTCTGCTTTAAACTAAATATGGCGCTTGATACCAACTTTTGATCCATCAATAGAATCCTGGCTTCAACAAATGTTTCAAAATAGTTTTTTTTTAGCTCATCAACCACTCAAAAAACTTATGATAAGAGGCCTAGTTAATATTATATACTGTGATATCATAATTAAAAATTCAACCAACGAGAGGAGCATTTCTGTTTTCATGAGGATAAAACCTACGCATTTTTCAAAATTACAAAGCGGCCTTTGAGAAAAAAAAAAATGGCATTGCCATCAGCATTATTTGAAATAATAAATATGAAGTGTCTCAATTCAAGGTCTTGATTAAGATAGTTGAAAGATGGGAGGTTCGTGGAGAAGAAGTTTTCCTTTTTAAATTTTTTTTCTCCTTTGATGACGTTCAGATGGAATCAGTGTTGCCTTTTTAACCTCTCAGTGATGACAATCACCATGGTAACAATACAACTGCCTCAAGTTAAAAAGTAATCCATACTTTAAGTAAACATGTACCTGACCAGTTTAAGAAGGAATGCAAGTTTAAACTTAATCTCTCACTGTTTTTTTTTTTTTTTTTTTTGCATGTTAACAGTTCATGTGGTTATAATTTTGCCCGTTGCTTTCTAATTCTTCGCTTTCTTTTAGTTTTCATTTTTCACTTTTCATTTGACTTTTACATTATTTTCATTTATGGTCATCTTACCGTATGCCTGTTCAAGTCTCGTTGTAGCAGTAAAAGTACATCGATAATTTGTTAACAAAGATTGTAACTCAGATAGATATGGCTGATCAGGAAAATTGGCTGGAATTGAAGACTTAACTTTTTTCAATACATAGTAACCTTAATTTTACAAGAACGCAAAGTAATAATGCTAATTCAAGGTTTGGCATGGTGAGGATGATAAATTAAAGCTATTTTTTTTTTATCTAGATATCTAATTAATTTGAGCCAAGGAAAGCATGCTGTCTTTTGTAAAACACATGTATTTTTCTCCACTGATGATGGGGAATTTTCAATGAAACATGAATTATTTCCCTTGTTAGTCATATATATATAATATTATATATGATATATCATATCATATCATACTGAGAATATTTCATTTATAGCATTCAAGCTATAAATGTTAAAAAGGTTAAAATCACCAAACTTTTCTTGATTATTATTGATGTAAGTCCTCAGTGGAGATACATAATTCCAAACATGAAATAAGTTTGGTATCTAACAGGTAACCTGAAGCTGGAATATTTGTAATTATTCTCTTGTAACACAGGGATTTGTAACACGCACTTGCTTCCCTCATATACATATATATATGCATCCTAAAGAGGAAGGAGGAATCAGGGCCTGGATGGATGGTAGCCACACCCCCTGTTTAAAGATTTGCCCAAAATTTGAGCGTAGTATTAGAGGATTAATGAATATATGTATATGAGGTAAGTGCGTGGTAAACAAATTCCCAAAACAGGTAAGTGGGTTTGGGGATTGAACTACTAGCTTTGTTTTCTATATATTAGTTACTTAAATTTGATGAACTCCTGGGCTCTTGCATATCCTTGATCCTCCCCCCTTCCACACCCCCAGGTACACTTTGCACTTCATTCTGTATCCTGATGGCATATTACAGTAACTGCCACAAACTTTTAGATAAGTTAGTTAAACTACCTTTACCATGTGGGTGTGTTAACAATTTTTTTGGCAATTGAAGCCAGGCGGAATATGTGACTACCGTGACCTGATACCTTTGAGAATCACAAGAGGTCTCAAGGCTATCCAAGTTCCTGTAAGGTGTCAATATTTGGATACCTTCCTTCATGTGTAGGAAGACACTAATAATAAGTTAGTGCTTGTTAGTGAACGAGAGTGACCAGAAGAAACTGGGAATGTTTGAAGGAGTCAAATTTAAAATATATGATAGCCGCTCAAGTCTATCTTGTAATAACATTTGATGACATTCCGTTAATTTCAGCCGAAGAGAGGATATGGAATGTAAGCTAGGGAAGGAACAGGCTAGAGAAAAAGTTGGGGAAATTTTTAGCTCATACCAGCATGCTGGTGTGAGCTATTGTTACAGTGCAGCGTCTATCACTCTATCCGTCAACAATTGGTAAAACCGCTGCCACTCGCACAGTGTTTGATGGAATTTCATAGAACTTGGACACAAGGACCATTGGGTGTAGGGCCATCAGAGATGGTCCAAAATTTGGGGTCAAAGGTCACCTGTGGGCCGTAATGGGCCATTTTGTGGAAATACGCAAAATGCTTCTTCTCCTACAGATTCCATGGTACAATGTTGAGGGTTTGTCACGATAGTACTATGGTAGTTTTACATTCAGGGTGTTCATGAATTTGAGATCAAAGATCAACTAGGGGTCTTTTGTGGCCCGGGCCGCGGTCCTATATTTTCAAATTGCTCCTGTTCGTACAGTGTATGGCCAATTATAATGAAACTTGGTCACAACGTTCCTCGGGATGAGAGTTACGAGGGGTGTTCGGAAAATTGAGGTCAAATGTCATTTAGGGGGTCATCGGGGTCATTCTTTGTAATATTTTCAAATATCTCAATCTCCTCAAGATTTTGATGGATCATATTCAAAGTTGAACTGATGATTGTTGGATTGTGTACGAATAAGGTGATGCCTAAAAATTTTTTGTCAAAAGTTAATTACAATTAATCCCCATTGTTTAAAAAAAATCTGAGCCTTCACTTTTTGCCAAAGCTCCTTTAATTTGTCTCCCAGTCTCTGCAGTGTTTGTTTACATTTGTGTTTAAGCTCTGCAGAGGCTGTTAGTGGAATTAAAGCAGGACTGGGAGTTGTTATTAACTGTTGAACTGTAAGCATGAGAGCCCTATAGCCAATCAGCACTTGCCGATTCTTAGAAGTCTTTGAGCCTGAGGTATGTAGGCAGCTTGTGAAGTTATGTCTTGTGAGGAGTGCTTGTGAAGTTATTTCTGCTAAGGTAGAGGGGAGAAAGTTTAATAGGGTAGGTCAGTGGTATTGTCTGAGAGAGTGGGTAAAATAGGATTTAAAGGGGAAAATAGGAATTATAGCCAGTGGTGTGGCAAGGGTTCTGCTAACGGAGGGGGGTGGGGTATCCCTCATGGGCCCAAAATTGGTTTCGTGGGCCATACATTTTTAAGCTCGAAAAGGTAGGAGCTTCTGCACCATTGGTGTTCTAGTTTTAAAAATACACCCCTCCTCCCCCCCCCCCCCCAAATAAAAGACTAGGACAGGAATGGGAGATGGAGAAGCGAAGAGAACTCAAGAGAATGCAGAGAGTAGGAGAGGGTTGTAATGGAAAAGATGAGGGACAGATGGAATTGGGAATGTAATGTTACTCTTATCCAATGGTGTGATGAAGTGGCAGGTTGGTATTGGGATGGGTAGGGGTAATTAGAGACAATATGATATGCTCTGAGAGCTGGTTACTAGGCCCAGGTTACTAGGCAGGTTACTAGACACAATACGCCATTCAGCGGTAAACATTAACGTATGAAATTGTTCCAAGCCCCTAAAACATAAACTCCTAGTTACAAAAATACATTGGAATGTGAAATGGTAGCTAAAATTGAATAGAACAAAGATAATACAGTTAATACTCAACATTGTACCTCCTCATTGTACCTCAACATGTTACTCCTATCCAATGATGTGATGAAGTGGCAGGTTGGTATTGGTATCGGTAGCCTCAGGGGTAAAGGTAGGGGTAAGAGACAATATGATATGCTCTGATAGCTGGTTATACTAGGCCCAGTGCATGTACTCCACAATCCACACCCTACCTCCAAATGCCCTCGGATTGGCATTCTAAGTACCAAGTATCACCATGGCTAAATATACTAATTCTTAATTAACAGCTACGCAATACGCGTCCACTCAGCCGTCTACGAAATGGTTCCAAGGCCTTAAAAACAAACTCCTAGATACAAAAATACTTTGAAATGTGAAATGGTAGTTAAAATTGAATAGAACAAAGATAATACAGATACTTAACATTGCACCCTCAACATCACCCCCCTCCCACCCCCCCCTTAAACAGGTTCTGATTAATGAACTGTGTAATTTGATTACCTCAGAAGTTGAACAATCACACCTTTACATTCCCTTAACCTTATACTTACTATAGTACATCCTATACAAATTGATTGATACAAATTCAGGATGACTTACTCAGTAGACACCTAAAATGTTAATGTTAATCCATTTTTAAAAATTCTAACCAAAATACGTTGTGCTAACTGCCTCCATGTTAAGAACAGGGTACTATAGGACGACATTCTAAGACTATTTGTCCTTTAAAAATTTGAAAGCGATTGTGGACATGTCATTTGAGGTCTTATATTTTATCCCATTCAGTTTTTTAAGTTGCATCTGAGCTGGCACTGACCTAAAGGTCACATTTAATTGATGAACATCCGCTGTGTAACGGGTGATTTCTCAAAGACATTGAATTGTTATAGACTTACAACCTGGCTTGATGACAGTGTGTTTGAATCATGGTCTACAACATATCAACACTATAATTTTATGCCTAAAATTCATCCTATAAAGGATCGAAAAATTGCAGGTTAATATTAAGTTGCAAAAGAGTACCCATCAGTTAAATTTTACATCATAAATAGAATATGTCTCAAGATGCAACTCTACAGAATCCTGGTAGTTTACTACACAGAGTTGTAAATCCTAAACAAACACTGATTACCATTAAAATTGAATACAACTTTTTATTTCTCTCATCTTGGATTGTGAAAAAAATCCCTCTAACTGATTAACGCCCCCCCTCTCCCACCCCCCCGGTAAATATCCAATGGCTTCTATAACAAACATTGTATATTATCTCCATTTGTCACTAGTTTTAATTCCTGTCCTAAAGCATACAGTTGAATCCTTTTGGCTTGCATTTATGACACTATTATGCACTATTCTGTATACTATATATATATACAATCAAAGTACAGGCTAAATCCATCCATCTCATCAATCACTCGATCCAGAAGCGAGCGCGCATCCCAGTTGCAATTTTTTGCATCACATATTGCAAAAGCTACTTTTCACCAAATTTCATTAATGGCTATTAATAAGTCCATTCCGTTGACATAGAGACTTCCATCTCGCTCATTTTGGCGGGATATCATGATTTCATTGGCGAAAAATCTGCCACCAATCGACTGCCAGATGTAACAGTTGGGTCATTGTTTTCTGATAGAGCAGTGTAAATACTAAGCCCATTGTGCGTCGGATGTTACACAGTCGTCGTACCCTCGTTAATTAAAAAAAAAAAAAGAGGCTATTTTAGCCAAGTTTAGCACGAAAGATGTAATGAAAGGTTCTTGCCAATTATTTCTCTCAAATCTCATCGTTTTAATTTGGAAGCTTCTCACAGCATGTAGTCTCTTATAACAGCATATGCTAGTAATATTGCTACGTGCGGCCGATTTTCATAGCATCAATGAAAATATTTGGAGAGGAATAACAAGACTGGTTTTATTTTACGTTTATAACATCGTGTTTATTCCTCGTCGGATCTCGCAATGCGGTGTGACGATGCCGTCGCTAGTTTGTTAGAGTAGTCTGTGTCACGTCCGTCGTTCGAGGGAGTAGCGTAAAAAAACTGTTCCCGTTCAACCGTCTCTAGGATCAATGAGGGGGTTTTCAAAATGGAATGGGATTGGCCAGAATTGGGTTTAGTAGAGCTGTTCGAAGATGCTCATCAGAAATTTGAGCATCTCGTTTATGGGGACTGCACAGTGCAGGACTGTAGTACCTGTTGCAAGACAAACGGGTAAGTTCACGGATTCGATTTGTAGTCGTGGATCTTGATGTGATCTTTGGGAATATATTGGTGAAAAATTGATTTGCTTTTTTTTTCGCCCGGAGATCGGCAGAATCTGTGAGGCAAGGAATTAATGATCAAAATGCATTATTTTTGCAACGATATTATAATGATTCGTTTGATTTATGTTTTATGGAATTCTCAAGGATTTTGGTAGCTCTGTCAACTTGCAGAGCAGGATTTTCCTTGGCCAAAGTGTCGCAATCGTTTTAATCGTTGGCAAAGTTATGCTAATTAATGATCACTCAAAGAATCTTCCAATTTCTAGGAGATGTTTTGAATTTATTGCTCTATAAAAATAAACTATCTAGTGTCTTCTGGTGTTTTAACTTGTTGCATGAAAACAATTGTCAAATCAGACAAATGTTATTGTGATGAAATACTGTGCTCGGCATCTTGCTTTGTCTAAAATGCAGAGTTTATTGTATAAAGGGAGACTTGACCTCAGCTTCAGTTTATTAACAAACATTAACAAAACCCTACTGAGATTTTAACTTGTTGCCTACTGCATTAAATGCCAACATAAGGACTGTATGCCAAATTTGTGTGTTTTTTTAATTAAACAGTTTGAAATTATAGACTGAGCAAGGGTGGTAGCCATATCCAAGAATATTTCATCTACACATTAAATTGAAGATTTTCATCACTTTAAGTTAATTAATTTGCCATTTAAGTGATTGCGTATATGAAATTAGATATTTGACATGGATTGGCGAGTCGCTATGATACTTCCCAAATAATATCAAGAATTAGGCTTTTCTTGGTCTAATGGAACCGACTGATAGGATACTACAGATGAAGCTCTATTTATAGTACACACAGTTGAGATTGTGTTCATTCATGCATCATTCAGGCATTTTATTCAACACTTAATATCTGGATAAACTTCACTGTTTTAATTGAACAAATACTAGTCCAATACAGTCCTTATGTTTGCAACTAAACATGTAAATATTTGCAAGATGGGATGCATCTGCTGAAAAAACTTGGCGTACAGTTCTTGCACGTTTCTGAACGCTTTTGATCGAGCCGTCAAATATTGCGATTAAATTTAAGAAGATTGCAGTTTTATTCAATTTGAAAAATATTTCCAAATTGTAGAGCAAAAGATAGAAGTTTCTTTAATTATAATTTTTCTGTTCATAAAGCTGAGCGATGCATTTGTTGAAAAGAAAGTGCAGCTAAATTACCACAAAGGACGTTTCCTCGGATAGTTTTTTGAGCTGTCAGTTAAACATCTCGAGTGGCCATGTCCGGCTCTTTCTCCTCGACCGAATCTGCTTAAAGTAGTATGTTGCATTTTTCAAATATGATCGCTAGGGACAAAACTAATTTTAATATTTTGTAATGAGAAGTCACTGCTATCAAGCCAGATTGGATTTCTCTGCCACATTTAAAGTTTTGAGAAATATTCCTTAAAGTTTCTGAGACTGATCAATAAAAGTGACTGAACAGCTTAGTTTAACACACAGACCTATTAGGTCAGATAATCCTATGCTACACAAAAGTCAATGAAAAAAAAACATCAATACTTTGCTGCTTTAATAAACATGTTTAGAATCCACTACAAATTTTAAAGAACAACTGTTGTTGAGTGTCATACAAGCTTGGTGCTCTATTGTTTATATGGAGTTAAAAGAAAAAATGTCTTGTCTCAGTTAAAATAATAATTAATATGCAAAGAAATATGTTCTTAAGTATTTGTATGACCAGCGAGCAGCTTCCCTGGTTGGACTATAATGGCACTTATGAAAGAAATAATGGTTGTGTCAAGAAGGAAAAAAAACTAAAATGCTAAAAATATTTGTAGTTTTTGTATAGACTGTAAGAACATTTGATACTGGTAGATATATTTTGCAAGTTATATCCACTGAACTATTCGATTTTTCCAGTGTCTTCAAAAATCCTGCAACCCATTGGAAAGTTTTGACACTTTTGGTCACACTCCATAGTTTGTGAACTGTCAGCAGTATAAAATCATTTTCATTTTCCCAAAATTTTGTCTTTGGATATTTTACAGACAAATGACTCATATACATGCATAGTAGATTATGGCCAATATCTCTGATGCACATTAAATTATCCAGCTATACCTGACTGTTAATTGTCACTAGAGCCTCTCAATTCTAGTCAATGGAAAAAATGTAGGCTTGCTATATAGACCAAGGACTTATGGCAGCATTATTGATGGGAGGGAAAAAAGATGTTTTGTTACTTCAAACTTGGATCAATGATCTTTCAGGGAAATTCACAATTGATGTTTTAGCTTAATGGTATCGTGTTTTATATGTCATCTGAGTCATATCTACTGTTGCTGCATATACTTATGTATTTGATACGACAATAAATAAAAGATAAAATGACTTTTCGTGCCTAAAAGCTTCCGAGTAACAAACTCAGGTCTCGTCTTTCGGCACAATTGTTATCGTTATTTAAGTTGAAACTAATATGCATATAGTTAAGAATTAAGTTTTTAAACACTTTGGATTAATTTGATCCGGGGTTTCAAAGAAGATTTTGCTCTGTTCTGTCTTTGTCCATTCTTTTGTTTTTGTTGAGTGATTTCAACAGTGCAATGTTGTAGGAAAGTCCATTGACTGTACAGTATGTAAAAACGTTGTGGATGTTCCTTCACATTTAGCTATTGGTATGAAAGCGTGTGTGTGGAATATCATGCTACAGTGTATCTGGTGGAGACTATGGCTTGTCCTTGGCTTAATAAGAATAATAATAATAATAACCAGCAGTTATTTTTAGGACGCTTAAGCGACCACAAATGTGGGAGAAACCCGCAAGGGCTTATGGATTAAAACTTACAAGTTGACGGGGGGGGGTCCAATTCAACATTTTGACACAAATTTGGAATCTTTTCATTTTTAAAATAGTCATTTCAGATGGGAAAACCATAGATTGCTCTTGGATGAAAAACCCACCTTACTATGACCTTGCTTATCATGGCTTATCATGGCTGAGATATCGAAAATTATGCCATGTTAGTATTTCAAAAAAATGATGCGTACATTTCGAAAGAAAACAATTTTTTTTACAAGAATAGATATGATATTATGTGTGATATTTAGTTTATTTGACTAATCATTGCTGTGGTGCAGACTGACCTAATTCTGATGTCAGTTTAGCTGTACATGAATGGTAATCAGGTGAAAGAAAGAGAATGTTTGAAATTGAATATTTAGCTCTAAGGCTAGCTTAGCTTTAACTTGGCCGAAGAATAGCTCAATGGCACTGAATGAAAAGGTTTCTTTTTCTCAAAATAAAATAAATCATTAAAGAATTACATTGCCTTCAAATTATATATATATTATGATATATATAATATTATTATTAATATTTAATATATATTATATATATAATAATATATGTCATATATATATATATATATATATATATATATTTATAGATATATATATTGCACATTTAAAGGTGCATTTAATGTGTTATGCACACAGTAAAATTTGAATGCTTTGGTTGGATATGCCAAAATGTCTATAACCTGACCCTGTTTGCTATTTAAAAGTATCAGAAGTAATTTTACAAAGTCACCATGGTATCTGTTGATTGTTTTATTCATTTCAATGATCAAAATATTAATATTTTGCATGTTTTCACATTCTTTAGTGTTATTTTTTTTTGTTTCTGTTTATTCATAATTAACATTCCAACATTCATTTGTCTACTAATCCATACAGACTAACACCATCTGAAGATGAAAAGCCTACCACTACCTTTGAGAAGGTCCAACCACGGGGCCCAAGGTCCATGTCCCTAACACCTGCCAGTAGCACACCCATCAGAGACGACGATGAAGGCAACAGATCGTAGGTTTTCTCAGTTTCATCTTTTTACTCTCATCCAATTGTGAACCCGTTTCTTCCTTACAGCTAAATTTGCTTATATATTATATATTTCTAATGAAAGGTGCAAACATTATGCTTGAAGTTTTGAAACAATGCCTGGAGGTGAAAAATTGCAAAGATCAGTTTGTACTTAGCGGTGTAACTAAATATCACAGGAAGTGATAATTTCGTGGGGTAACACAAAAATTTTCTGGTCAACTTTTGCTAAAATGCAGTAATCTGGGTTTAAGAAACAGCTAGAGCCACATGCTGAACTATGTAAACAATTAATGCGTGGCCAAAATTGTTTTGGAAACAAACAGTAATTCCATATTCAAAATGAGAGAAAACATAAAACTTCAGAAGATTGGTTCATTAATTATTAGGATCATGGTTAAAAATTGGTTGGTTAGATGAGAAATTTAAAGAAAGAGTAAAGGCTAGCTAATATTTCCTAATTTTGTGTTCTCATACACACACAAATAAACTGGCCTGTGAGATAACATAGAGGACACCTGCAGGCTGTTTGTTATTTTGTTATATTAAAATTACCAAATAACAGACTGCCATATATGTCAAATGTTTGAAATTTGTAAGCATATGTTATCCAACACAGTGTTTTACGAGTACACAACGTGTGCCAGTTGAATAAGTTACATTATGATGTGCATCAGTTGGTATTACAATCGTTAATATTTTATTGCTTTGATCTGTGCACACTATATATATATATATACAGTACGTGTCAGGATGGAAAGTTGTTCAAGGGAAAAACTGCTCCAGAGATGTATACCTAAATATTATTTAATATTCATAATTTCCAAGGGGGTCTTTGACCACAACCCATAATTGTATAAGTTTTGTAATATGCATCAATTGGCATTTTGATCCCAAAAGTTTGAAGCTTGGGTATTTTATCATAGAAATGTGTGACAGATGTGTTAAAACATGCACGTTAGTGAAATCACTGCAATGTGGTATGCCTCGCTAGAACAGAAAGATACATAAATAATGATATAGTCTGAATGTCGTGCTTAATGTCAGGCTTATAGATAATTTGAGTCTAAATGCCATGGCCATGGCAGGCTTGGTAAGAAACTTCAGCCCAAACATTGTACTTTCTAGGTGTTTGTTCAAACACAATTAGTCCCCTGATTGATTTGTCGGTTCAAGCATTGTGCCCATGTCAGGCGTGGACATAATTGGAGTCCAAATGTCGTGCTCCGGAGACAATAAGTGCTGCTATTTTTATGCCTTGCCAGGGCTCGATATGTTGTCAAACTCAGTGTCAGCCTCCATGAGTGGCTGGTCTGACATTTGCTAGCATTTATAAAGTGAGCTTCATATTTTCATATTTCGGGGCTTAGAATCAGTGTCGGCCTCAAGGTCATCGTGGCAAAATCAGCATCATGTCAGCCTTCTATTTATGTACAGTTTTAACAACTTTTACTTCCTCGAAACATGTCTACAAAGTGCATTACGAACTAGTCAAGGGAAAAGTGGTGTTGAATGTTAACTAATGTTGTTTTCGTATGAATTAGTTATACAAACATGTTTTGGTTGAGTAATCATGCTAAACATCAGCACTGAGGATACAATGATATCATCAATTAAGCCTTAAAGGAGCACTCCAGAAATTAATAATTTATTTTAAATTTTAAAGGTACATATTCTCAAAACCCTCAGTAGCTAGAAATATTAATAAGCAAGCATTCAATTCTTCTTGTTTTTTTGTGTGATATATCAATACTAAAACTCTGCCTAATGTCATTTGTTTTTCACTTTAATTTAGGTGAACATTAAACAACAATATTAAAGTCCATTTACCTACCTACCCATGTGACTCTGTTATTCCCATGTGACTATATACCCAAGTGCTATATACCCAAGTGAGTCCTCTTAATAAATAGAAATCTATGCACCTTTAACATATATATGAAAGTGTCTCACTGTGGTACAGTATAGATAAAATTGTGGGCAAGTTACAAAGATTAAACTGGATCCAGCTGTTAAAGTCTACAACATAAGTCCATTATAGTGTCTCATTGAGGTGCATACAGACAGCGTTTGCATGCGGGCAAGATGATACTCTGTAGGCCTATACCCATGAAAGTGACTCACTGTGCTGCACCATGCCGCTACACTGTGGAAGCATATATATCGCAATCTGGAGTATCTGAGTATAGGTTAATACATATATAGTCGCACACAGCAGCATACAGCCAGACTTCTCTGTTGACATGCAGAGCTAACTGAGAAACTTTAATAAATTCCCGTGCTTGATGAATTTGAGACTAATTTCATGTTTTTTTAACATTTATTACCTCATGGGAACACAGTTATAACCTAATTTGCTACTAAAGGTTAAAACATTGGCTCCCTTTTATGTTCTCCATAGTATCTACTGCTCTGTTAATTATGCTATTAATCGGGAACTTAGAAATTAATGTCATTTTAGTCCTTTATGATCACTAACTTTATTATTGCCATGAATTTTATAATTTGATTCAATACTGAGTGAAAAGGAATTGGCTTCTCAACTAATTTGTGTAGACCATGAATAATTTAATCACATCCAACAGACAAGGTGATACAATCATTATGCGATTGTCATGATTGGACACAGATTTTTTACAGCCAGTATAAGAGGTGTATAAGCCAGCGTCTCATATCACCCCTCCAAAATGAGATTCGGAAATGAGCTCCCAAATATCTTGTCTTCGGTTCAATCAATATCATGCATATCAAATTGCTTAGTACTTAACCAAGGTTATTGTTTCTTTTGTTTTACATAAATTGGAAAGTAAAACTGGTCTTTTTTTTGGCCTTGGATAATTAGGTTACTAGGTTTACTTTTCTAAATGCTCACTTGATGGATTGCTGATCCAATTTTTAATCACTGAAATTTTAGGTTTCCAGTAATGAATCAATCACATTTGAGTTAGCCATGTCAGTCACTAAGGGCAAAGGTCAACTCCTTCTTGGAAATACTGGGGTACAGTATAGTGCAGTAGCTATCACAAAGAGTAGTTGGGCGGCTTTGGTAAGAAATTTACAGCAAATGATTTGTCAAATACAGAGCTTAACTACAGAATGTGGTGTTCGGCACCTTGCCCCTTTAAAGAGAGCAATGTTCAATAGTGATTATTTCTTATATGTACCTATCACACTTGCAATATGACATATTATGCCTAAATAGTACATTCAACGATCAAAGAAGAAGAAAAAAACAGATGTGTCTCTCAAATAAATTTTTCAATGTCGATTCAAAATTATTTTAACCATATTTTATTTGGGGTACCGTAGTCAGTCACACGGCCAAACATTAGACTACCTGGAGATGGAAAAATTATTGAACATGAATGAAAACAAACGAAACAAAAGAGTTATAGACTTTGTATATAAACTTTTGCAAGTAACTTATTGATGAATGTAAGGTTATAAGGGACTACAATTGTGTTAACTTTAGGGTAGTGTGCATATACATTTTTGCCATTTAGCTAATTTCAAAGCCACTAGTGAATATAATAATTTGAAAGCAGTTGTTTTTAATATTCAAAACTCATTCACCAATCCCGAGGCCTGCATGTTATAACCCGTCTAAAAAAATTGCGACTTTAAACGAAATAATCTATTCATGTGGTTGCATATAATTTCCAATCATATACATAAATATTTCTTCAAGTGTTGAGAGAGGACCCTCTACGTTCAGAAGGCCGTTACAGCTTTAATATTATAGCGATTTAATTTTTTTTTCCCCCTCGTATTCTTTATCTGTGATAGCCATTAACTTATCAAGTGGAGGTACCATGTAGGTTAGACAGGAACTGTTTTCCCATCTTCACTATCAATTTCAAGAGCCACTTTACGTTAACAGCTTTGCTGCTGGCTCTAAATGCAAGGAAGGAAAAAAAAATGATATGAAATTGATGTAGAATTAGTTAATAAGTAGAGAGTACTTTGAAGAACGTGTCTCATAATCAAAAGAAAATATTCCTTTTCTTTACTTTTTGTCAGAGCGGTACAAAGAAAGGAAAAGCATTTATTAAAGACAAATTTCCTGGTGTGCTACATTTAGTATGGCGGAAATATAAAGTTTGACGAGGAAACCTTGGGATCAGGATTATTGCTTCTGGCAACATCAGTATGGGCTTGATAGATCATTTGAAAATTGTAGAGGTTGTTGAAAAGTAAATGTGTACCCGTAAAGATGATCCATACGCTGTCTTAATGTACTCTGTACTCTCCAACGATAAGGTAATTTACCTAAATAACTGCAGTTCTATGGTAATCCTTAAATAAAGAATGTGGTCCATACACTCAGTTTAATTCTAAACAGTCACAAAAAATAAAGGTATTTTAAGACCATAAGAAACAGATTGGGTTCATCATCAATCGAAACAAGGGCATGTTGATTTGTGAAATGAAGAGGGTGAAGGGTTTTATTATTAAACTGCACTGACAAGAATTTTTAGTATTTTCTAAAGATGAGAGAGATGAAACTAAGGATACATGTATCTCATATTTGGGTAAAATAACTTTTTTTCCCCATAAAATTATGGATCAATCTGTCCATTAGTTAAAAGATCTTTCTGTATATATATATCATTGATTTGAATATCTAGTTGTCCTATCTGTCTGTCCATTCTGTCTGTCTGTTTGTCTGTATGTTAAACTGTCAGTCTGTCCATCTAACTGCTGTGTCAGCATGAGACTTTACATACACACTTGCAATAGCAGATTTATAGTGTTGTGGAAGTATATAAAGTGAAATACAAGTAACACAAAACACATGAATTCCTCATGAATAGTTTTCTCCAAATTAAAGTCAACTTTTTAAGTTAACTTAAGTCATCTAAACATGAGAGAGACAGTGGCCCTGGAGCCTTCAAATCGAACGTGGTGTTGAACCCTGAGATAGGGGCCGTCTGTTGTGTAGAGTAAAACAGGGCTGACAGACTCATACAGACTTTTGCCTACACTGATTTTGTTGTTGTTGTTAATAAGTCACTTTCTGGTTCAAAGAAAATGCAATTGATCAACTTGGCCTACAGTAGTGGAAGTGCACTATGTAGGCCTATAGTTATAAAAGATTTAAAAGTTATAAAAGATTTCATAAGATTTTCAAAATTAGTATTCTTGCACAGACACCCTTTAAGTTATTAATCCAAAAAGGAGGACATTTTCAAAATTGTGGCACTGATTATACATTATATGAAATAGAATTTTAGACAGGCTAATAAACTGTAAATCAATATTTTACATATTTATATATTATATTTATCATTATTTATAATGATATTAAAATGATCTAAATTTATACACAAAACAAAGCTGCTGTGAATTCTTTTAGTTTCATATTACTGTAGGTATCAAACTGCACAGACTTCAGCTTACAGTTAGGCATATCTACATAGTTTCCACAATTCTTCTGCAGTTATAAATTCAACTCTATCGCCAAAAGTTTTTTCCTCTTTTGCTCTTTAACACTCGCGCATAATTGACAAGATTTTTCTGATTTTCTTTCCTAATTTCCAGTCATTTTATAGTCCCAACAGAATACTACACCTTATTTTTAAATTATAGTCCTAATTGGATAACTGATCATCCATCAATCTTTCTAACGAATGTAAACACAAGGGATAACTTTCTTGTAAGGAATATTACTGAAGGCCACCAAAATTGCCTCTCACATTTTTAAGTGACCTAAATATATCGTTATAAACCTCTCTCACTTGTTTGTAGTGTTTTTGACGAGTTGATCACATGTTTGTTTATTGTCACTCTCAGAGTTGACCAGCTGAGAATCTCGTTTAAGTGTCTGTATCACACATGATCCATATATGATTTTAGTCTTGATTGTGTCCAGTAAAAGCCAAATCAATATTCTCTAAGAGATTGCTTGGATGTCAGATCAATTAAAAAGGGATGGCCAGCTAGAATAATATTCATTACTGGAGACTTGATATACAGTAATGGATATTGCAGGCATCGATTTTGAAATGCTGACAAAAAGTTCACAAAAAAGAAAGAAAAAAAAGGGGGTCAGTGAATAGAGGCAATATATATTGTTATTGTTTTGAACTGTAGTCTTATATCTACTGAAGATTTACCAGCAAAAAAGTATAATTAACTTTATTTATTTTATAATATTTTCTTGAAATGCTGATGAAGTTTCAAAAATAAGTGTTCAGTGAATAGAAGCAATATATATTGTAACTATATTTAGCACTGTAGATTTACAAGCAAAAGTATAATTAACACTATAATTATTACTATTCTTATTTTTTTTCTTTCTTCAAAAATATTTATCTTTTTAAACACATTTTCCTCAACCATAAGAATATTTAATATTTATAGGAAAATATTTTGATATGCTGATGTAATTTACACTACCAAAATATTTGAACAGTGAATATAGAAGCTATATATTGTTACAATGTTGCACTGTAGTCATACATCTAGTGAATATTTACCAGCAATTTAATTGTAATTAACTTTTATTTATTCAATTTCTTTTGAGGGGAAAAATCTGTATCTTTCTAAAGACATTTTCCCCTACCATAAGAGTGTTATATAAGTTGTCTGTTGATCACTCAACGAATAAAACTCTGAATAACAACTACTAGTGTTCCACTAGTCTCAAATAGGCTCAACCTATATAGGTTTAGATTTATAATTTGTGAATATATCTGTATATGGTGATAAATTACTCACTTCTCTCCTGGATTTTAAACTGAGATTCCAACCCGTTTGTCATGATCCTTATGCATATCTAGATTTTTCAACTATTTAACGAATAGTTTTTGAATTGTTCTGTTCTCATCTCATTAAACATGCATAACGTGTATCATCATAAAACGTTAATTGCCAGAACTGCTTGTTATACTGTGTTACTCTGACTATAGCATGCAACACATCTTTACCTCCTGATTAATGTCTATCTCCGTCAATATCCCAAGCGAAGACAATTTAATATCCGCATTTAAACATAATTATGGCAGATTAGTTTCATTATTACAAGATTGGTGCTAATTATCACTCACAATTTGCTACTTACTGCAGGACAGCTTAAAAGTCCTTCAATAAAATTTGTAACATATTTCAGAAGATACTCCACTGAAGTTTTAGAAATTGCAACTAATTTGGTTTTTAAGTGTCTGCCTGCTTTCCTCGCATTTTCTTCATTATTATTATTATGATTATTATTATCATTTTTTTAAAGTTTTTACAATTTCTTTGCAGCTATAAAATTTGTTAAGGTTTTAGAGTATTATTACCCTTAGGCTAGATATTTGCATCAATGATTCGTGGTATGCTTTAAAAGATTCATGAGCAGATGTAGAAAGAACAAACGAGTCTCTCTCTCTCGTCAGATGCTGACTCAGAACTGCTACAGAGAGAAATTTATTGGAATTGGCTTTTAGAGTTATATTTAAATCAAATAAGGATTGGATATACATACACTTGTTGTGTGGAAGGCAACATTATTTGAAACCCTAGCTGATACATTAAATATGAGATTATTATTGTAATGAGGCTCTCTTTTCCCTGAATTGATGTCCTAATGTGATTTTCTCGATACAAGATATCACAAATTAGTAACAGTTAAGCATGTTTAATGATGAGCGAACAACAGACAGAAAATCATACTGGTTTTCTCCTTTGAGATGTATATTAACTAATGGACTGTAGTCACTGCACAATAAAAGTACCTGCGTAAAACCAGGCTGCTGAATCTTGTTGAAAGTGCATGCTGTCTATTTTAGGAAAGACCTGATTATAAAATTGTGTAAATTTCAACATGTGAAAGTGTCTACTTTCTTTTAGTAAGCATTCTACTATTGTCAGACAAACATAAAATAACACCAATTATTAGCTTAAGGCCTATACATTATATATCCATGCAATAACATAACAAAAGAGCCTATATATGTACTCTTTAAGGAAGTTTAGATACAAGATTTACAAATTAGCGACAGTTATGCATGTTTAATGAAGAGCTAACAACAGAGAAAACAGGTTTCACCTTGAATTATCAACTAATCCTGTTTTTTTTCTTTGAGATGTACAGTATATCATCTAATGGACTCTAGTCACGGTTCAATAAAAGTACCTCAGTGCCTAAAACTAGGCTGCTGAATCTTGTTGAAAGTGCATGCTGTCTATTTTAGGAAGGACCTGAATGAATATTGTGCAACTTTCCAACAGGTGAAAGTGTCTACATTCTTTTAGTATAAAGCATTCTACTAATGTCAGACAAACATAAAATAACACCAACATTAAAGTTAAGGCCTATACTTTATATCCATGCAATGATAAAAACAAAGGCCTGCAGATGTAATCTGTAAGTAAATAATAGCCTTTTCATGTATAAGGAATTTTATAGCAGTCTTCTTGAAAAGTTGGTTAATATGTGAATATATACAATATGTAGATAGGGAATCAAATGTTGACACCATGATGCAGGTTTGGTGATTATAGAAGTAAAGAAATTTCACAGAATTTCGTTGTTGGGTTGGATCATTCACTCAAAGCCTAACTGTGAATATGCTCACACATAGGCTCTGTACAGATGCATGTACAATCGCAGGGAGTTGGGACAGTTATTCAATGGACTGTTCCATTTAATCACATGCAACAACAACTCTGAAATTTAAGCTGCCAGTCGCAGATTTCTACATAATGTTATCAGATATATAATATATGGTCCATTGCCTGTTTACTTAAATTAAAGATTGTGCTTGAAAGAAAAATTATTGAAGTTGATCAAAAGGGCTTCAAAAAGTACTTTTAAATTTCTTTTCTTATTCGATGCAAAATGAAACTGATAACTGTTGAAAAAAAAATATATATATCTTCAGAATAAAAATCTGTAGACAAAATTTCAATTATGGGGAAGATCAGAGAAATTTGACACAAAACTGCCTCCAAAACTAATTGCTTATTCTCAGCACTGCCTTGTGTTCGTCTTCTCCAATTTCATCATTCAAATTTGGAGAAAGATCATTTTTTTTTCATTTGTATTTCCTCATTCCTTTAATTTCACTATATTTTGTAAGCTTCTATGATGTGTCTTTTGATGACACTTCAGATCTGAAATTCAACTCGATGTCGAGCATAAATTACTTTTCCAAAATCATTGAGGGGAGGTGGATCGGGCCGGGCCAGAAGGAGGTCACCGGTCACCGGGGTTTTCATAAATTGAAAATAGACTTGCGCTCCCTTCACCCCCTTAACAGGTAGCACAGTTACAAAACAAATATAGTTACTGTATAGTGATGTCACCATTATCCCGACCTTCAGATGAAGTCACTCGTTACCAAACTCAATTAGCGAAATTTTAGAAGTTTCTTACAGTATTTATCAATTTTAGAAGCTTCTTAAGCTTCACACAGATACATATCGAGGCATCTTTAAGAGCTGCAGCTACCTAGAGCTGTTATTCAGGCAAGATTGATATGGAACATGTATGCATGTTAATATAAACAGCCCCTTAGTTGTCTTCTTATCATCAGCCCAGTGAATATTAAATATTAAATGATTTCATATTTTGAGGAATTAATCAACGATATTGTGAGCGGATATTTGAGTTTGTCTTCGTCTTCTTTCCCACATCTCAGGTTTGAACAGCCAAAGAGGAGGATGACATCAGAGGCAGTTCAGCCTGATCTCTTCACCAACAGCTCATCCATGAGCAGCTTGGGAGAATCTCTGGGATTGGTAAGTTCTTAGTTAATATGTGACCCATTCTGTCAAAAT
The DNA here is from genome assembly GCF_037975245.1 of Apostichopus japonicus. Classification (NCBI taxonomy): domain Eukaryota; kingdom Metazoa; phylum Echinodermata; class Holothuroidea; order Aspidochirotida; family Stichopodidae; genus Apostichopus; species Apostichopus japonicus. Next base: position 15,031,728 of record NC_092561.1, read on the forward strand.
CAAGATCATGTTGAAAAGAGTGTATCATTTTCTGAGTAAAGTAACATAGCAGATTAAAATATGATATCAAGATCAATACGTGCTGGATAATTATATACCACACTGGCAGTTAGATGTTGTTTGTAATAAAAAATCAAATGAGGTTTAATGCTCATATTGTTGAAGGAAACTGTTTGAAATGTATGTTATCAATTACATTAGGATTTTGTGTGAGCTTATGATCATCCTGTGATGTTTATTTCCAGCAGTTACTGAAAATTCACAGACGATTATGAATATTAACAACAAAAAGGTGAAAATCTACCCCCAGTGATCAACTGTGCACTTCCTCAGCTTTTTTGGGCAATACTGAGCATATTTTATGGCTCAATCTTGCCGATTTTGTATGCCCAAGGAGTGGAAACAGGGTGACTGTGGGGGCAAGGGACCAATTGTTGTGAGATGGAAATTGCTGTACCCAAAGTGGTCCTGTGCTTTTAACATATGATATAAATCAGGGGTGCAACAGCCCTCTGTGCTATTGGGGATACAAAAAGGAGATGGGTGGGGTGGCCAGGGGGGGGAAGGGTGAATGGTTCCAATGACACCTGCACTGCCCCGTTTATGCACCATTAATCTTTGGGATATATGTATAGTCTCTGAAGTGAATGAATTAACACTACAGAATCTTCTATGTGTTTCTGTAGTTTACACATGTATTGTACTACACATATTGACAGAGACTTTATAATATTTACCCAATAATGATGACATAATTTATTGATAGAAAACATCCCAAGATATTTAAGTGCTTCATTTTTTGGTCAAGCGAAAAGATATATTGTGAACAATTTAGCACTATTATGAAAGCGCCTTCAAAGTGCCGTCCACGGAGCACTAGGTTTAATGGAAATTGTTGTTTATTCACAATCATGATAAACTGATACTTACACATCTGTCAACTTAAAGTCTGCCGGTAGCTTTCAGCACTCGTAATTAGTCTATCGTTCTTGATGAATAAATTACGGTGAAGAAAAGTCCACCATCTCAATCTCCTGGTATGTACCAGATTTCTAATATTTGTTGGTTGGGGGGGGGGAGGGGGATAAGGGGTAAATTTAGACCTTTCCATACTAATGTAGGGATAAAAATTGGCAAAATCATTTTGATGACCTGGTTATGAATACTCTCATAACCAATCTCAACAATTGTCACATGTGATGGTCATTTCTGATGGTCATTTCTGAAGGTCAAAACAACTACTACAATCCAGATGGTTTTGATAGCTTTTCCATCTGTGAAGTTTTTTATTTGAGGCTTTTAATCTGGTAGTCAGTTTGAGAGTTGGCAGTCAGAATTGCTATTTAAGTTGACTTGATAAATCAATCAATGGTGCAAAGCCCACTCACTGCACACTATACGACTGATCACAACTAGACGCAACTAACTGACCTTAGATGGAACTTAATGGTGTGTGTGTTTAAGACTACGACCGACAGCAAGATTTGGACAGTCGTGAGTCGCCAGATTTCATCTAAGAACCCTTAATTAATCAAAAATTTCTGAGGACACCCCCTGTCCTTAGACCCCTCCCATAGGAAGGCATTCACAAATAAACATTGTGTCCCCCCTAATTAAGTTCTGTGCCCCTAAGATTAAAATGTCTGGCAACGCCACTGTCTTTGGAATCCCACAAAGCAAGGAATTAATATACTGTAGTCAATGTTACTTGTAATGAATGCATGAACAAGCTGTTCTACAGACTTATATATTCAGAGAAACACGGTTTTTACCTAGTATGTTACGCACGTGTGATAATATGCAGACTTGCACTTACAGAGTTGACAAAGTACCCCATAGAGAGGGTGGGTGCAAGCTGCACCCCCAAGGTTCCTCGTAGACGTAACAAAAGGGAATGTCTCTTTATCTCCCATTTTTATTGGAGATATAATTTAGGGAAGCTTTGTATATTTAGATGCATCAACATGATGATGGTTTTGTCATCATTTAGTTTCTCTTTATTGACTGCCATCCATTCCCTGATATCACAAGAGCACTCTCAACACAAGTGACATCATTTTCTGTGTCTGAACAAATAAAACTAGTTATTAAAAATTTGCGTATCATTGGCATCTTAATGCATACTTATACCATGTGTCCTAATTATTTCACCTAAAACAATATTATTTATACATATTAAAGATGGTCGGTCCTTGGACCGATCCTTGGGGCACACCATAACATAGAGGACCGTATGAGAAGGACTGATCCCTTTTAATGTCGTATGTGGGCCCATACTGGTCTTATGCTCGAGTCTCCTACTGGCCAAGTGCCTAGGACCGACCCTTTGGGTACACCATAACATAGAGAACCGTATGAGTCAGACTGATAACTTTGAATGTGGTTTTTGGGCCCATACTGGTCTTAAGCTTGAGTCCCCTACCGGCCAAGTGCCAGCACAGTGCTCAATCTGGAGCAAGGTTTTGGTTCATTCTCAGTGGCCATTGCTTCATCGACCTTCCTCTCTAGATGGAGACCCTACCATTTTGTGCATTGTTACCCTCTTACTTAATTAGCTGACTTCCCTGTTTCCTAAACCTTTTGACAGTTAAATTTGGAAAATAACAACAGTTAAATAAATCAACAACATTTGGGAAAGTTGGATTTTAACAGAGTATTAGAGATTCTAGTGTTTTTTTTTTTTTGGGGGGGGGGGGGATCCAATCTACGCAAATTGTCATCTTTGAGAAATTAGAGCAAAATGTGGTGACATGATAGTAACATCATTATATCTTCAATATTAAATCAATTTCTAGATGTACGTATTTGCTGAAACAACAAACCATGTTTGCTCACTGCGGCATCCTTACATTCGTGATATACCATATATGTACGTAGTGTAAAAACAAACCGAGAAACGAACGAACGACCGGGAAAGTAAAATCTACAATTGACGTACAGGTACTAACAAGATCTGCAACGTCGTCGGTAAACACAACAATCTTCTGAGATTACAATAACAGAGGGTTAATTCTCAGTCATGTTTTGATGTCTCAGTTTGCCTGGTACTGTAGTAGCATGTCAATCAAATTAGTGCTGCCGTGTGTATGGTTTGATACACAGTGTATATATTACTGTACCGATGCATGACTGCGGCCTCTAATTCTAAGGAACACCCCATCGTAATGGAGGACGTCTCTTCTCAGTGCACTTGCCACAGAGTGTATATGTATACTGTACACTCTAGCTGCACCGACCAATGCACACATGTATCATTTATTGCAACACGTATAGTCACGTGCCCCCTCATGCGTGACGGGCGGTCTCGGGAGTTATTCCACATCATCAATCTTGAAAAACGTAATCTAACAGAATCCCATAAATTCATTATGAACTTGAAAATTTGTCGCTGTTGACTGCACCACAGGCTGGCCTAGGCAATATTTTCTTAATCTCAACATTTTCGGGGTTTTGTTTCAGTTCTGTGTGTGTATAATCTTCAGATTTGAACATGTTCCATGTTGGATAAACAAAGCCAGGAGTTGTTTCTTTGTTGTCGTTGTTCACTGTGGATGAGTTGAGTAAATGTTAAAAGTGCATGTAAACCATAGTGTTTACTTGAAAGATACAGCATTACAATTGCTCTTGAACCCAAGTACAAAAAAGGTTAATCGCATTTTGCCATCGTAGAATTTTTGCACCTACCCAGCTCCAAACATATTAAGAGTAAATCGAGCCCCTTTGTACAATTTTATCACTGGTCTGAAGTTTGAAGTCTCCCTCATGTTATTAAGTATATTATGAAAACATTAATACTTTATTCTGTGTACCCCTTAACACCGGTGCTGTGACCGAGTGGATAAAGACAGTGGCATATGAAGAATATCCAGCTAGGTCATACAGTAGAAAGGTGGGGGCTTCATCCTTTAGCACTCAACGTTTTCCCCTCTGAAAATGTCTTCTAAATTGGAATGATTCCAACTTTTGAGTTAAACTGTCCAACTGGAAGCCACCCGACATGAAATTTTTAATCCATTAGCCCCTGCAGGCTTCTCCCACATTTTGTGGTCGCCTGAGCGAAGTAAAAATGACTGCCTCATTACTATAATTAATATTAATATTGTTTTAAACCAGGTCCCTGGTGCTTTACTCTCCAGTGCCCTCCCACCTTGTCTGGCTTGCCTATCCATACCCCTTTCCACTATATTTGTTGGAATAGGAGCCACAGGTGACTGACCTAGGCATTCAAAATAGTCTAAAAATACTTCCAAGATAGCAGAATATCAAGATGGGATTTATCATACATACATCTACAACTTGAAACTTGTGTTAATTAACAGACATTTTCATTAAGCCATGTATGAACATAGAATCTCGTTAGAAAGCACAGTGCCATATAAATATGAAACCAAAGCACTACGGTCTCATGCTGTAGTTCATTATTGTCACATCCATGAAATTTTACAATCAACCATGGATGCATCTTCCGTTCATTTTTTAATAAGGATAATTTTTATGCCGAAGTCAGCATTTTAGCTATAATGATAATATAGATAGAGTGATATGTCATGCATAATTAGTCCTCACATGATCATGCATTGCCATCTCATTAAAAGTTTCAAGAACTAGACTCTGGTAATTGGTCTTAACCAAACACTGCACTATACAGTATTATAGACTATTCTAGATTGATGACAGATGATCTCTTCAGAGACGTTCAAATTGACTTTAAAGGGACTATAGTTTTCAAATGATGGTATTTACAAAGATTTTAAATAACTGAAGATCAAAATTTTAAAAAAAAAAAAATTTAAAATTAAAAAATAAAGAATTATTACAGATAAGAACATGTGAGCGCCATAATTATTGTTGTACTGTAAAACCACAGGGTTCCAGTAAATTGCAATTAAATTACCTTGGAATGATATTTGGTTAGTAATAAAGCCTTGAGAATGGTACTTTTGGAGAGAAGAGGAACTGGGTGCTGACCCTGAAGTATATAAGGGAGGAAGTGGGAGGCAGCACGTACAGTAGATGTTATCAACTTTTGTAAGCTAGGTTGTTTTGAGTGCGTGCGTAGCACAGAGACAGGTGAGTATCTTTCTTTGTAAATGCCAAAACCGGTAAGTTTGGGGGATATCTCAATGAATGTTAACAACTTGTAATCTAATGTGTAAAAAGTAAGTTGGCCTGACGTTTCGATCCTAGCAGGATCTGCTTCGGAGGTTAAATGACAAGTTACAGAGACTACGATGAACAAAAAAAAAATATGTAATTCAAATGTGACCCATACTCATCTGTCTCTCTTACCCCCCTCCCCTCCCCCTCCCCTCCCCCCAGACCATTTTGACAAACTTTCAAAATGTAGGCTTTCGATTAAATTTGTTGATGTAAAACATCACCTTTTTCTTTCTCTCTTCTCAGCTCTCGCAGGCGTCTTTGTCAGCCACTGTCCCTCTGGAAGAAAACTTGGGCAGGATCAACTTCACCTTGCGGTATCAATTTACAGAGCAGACGTTAGAAGTCAGGGTAATTAAAGCCCAGGCGTTGCCTGCAAAGGACTTCAGGTAAGGCAAACATGTTGCTCTGTCAGTGATAAAATGTCAGTCTTGGTCAGACAGAAAACTTGACAACCTTACAGGCAGCCCAAAAACATAGCATTATTTATTCATCATTCCCAACCTTTTTGTGGGTTGAATTGTCGGAGAAATTGTATCAAGTAGATTTCCTTAAGTAGCATTTTTTTTACCCTTTTCTTCCGGTGCTTCGTCATGGAAACGATATTCAGTGAAATGCCTAAAAAAAACTTGAGGTGTTTACCAAATGTTCTGTGTTTTACTTCTCATCTAATAGGTACGATGTATTGGTTATAATCTGTGTCGTATTTACAAAACTGCGTAAAAATGACTATGAAAAATGCCCGTCTAAGATGTACGACTGACGCAAAATTTGACGAATAGCAGAGCTTCATTCCTTTTTACGAACCCATCATCCACTTTCAATAATTTTTCAATAACATATGAATCATTCCCCTTCATCGGGTTGTAATATATTATTACAATTTAAAAAACTGTTGATGTACAGTGGTAGTTTTTATCTGTGTGTGTACAAGTGGCCAGGTGGCAAGGATATAGTATCTCAAAGCTTTAATAATTATGATGAGAGGATGGGGGGGGGGTAGATCATGTTAAGCAAACTAACGTAAGGGAAGGTTGGGCTACAGGGGGCGGGATGTGGGTGATGGAAGAAGAACAATCGGGATCATGTTGGATATTTCCTCCCACATCTTTTTACAGTATCATTTGAGTGACTGTTAAATTATGCAATATGTACAGTAAGGTGACTGTAAGTTGCGACACTTCTCTGATTTTGTTATTATAAATTGAGGTCATTAATACGATGAGTTGCTTCCAAGCATCCAAGAATCGTTCATTTAACTGAGAGGTGTTGGGCCTATTTTAAAGAGATTATTCATATAACTAACAAGACTAAATATTTTAAACGTTCGCGATCCATTTTGTTACATAACATTTCCGTAAAATATCAGGAGAAAAAAGTTCCTATCCTTTTATCACATTATGCTGTGAACATCAAATCCCAACTTTTTTTTTTAATGTTTTTTTTGTAGCGGATATTCATCGTAAGTAATCTCTACCTCCTAGAGTGCATGTTTGGGCTTTTTTATATATATTTTTTTATTATTGTCATCTTTAATGAGGGTAGTCCTGCTCAGTGCAGAAGCACTGCTTTCCAGAGGAGCCCTCCATACAAAATACATACAATAATATGCAGTAGAACACGGTAAACATCCAAAAGCACAGAAAGGACGGCGAAAAGATAGACAAACAAATATCACACATCTAAACTAAATATATAAGTTTTCATATTGCGTTTAAAAATGGGCTTGCTTCTCCTTTAATGAAAACATGGCTATGTGAGTAGCACTCCTGGCTATTAAACTTTGTCCCTGACAGTGGCATCAGTCATTTTGGTGTTTTAATTAAATTCCACACACCTTAATTAGATATGCATGTCTCTTACCAAAGAGATCAGGCCATGCAAGGACACTCCATCACGACTATTAAGTGGACTTCATTATTTTACCATATTGTTTTCATTAGAAAAGAAACAGATGTCAAGATACTTGGAAGAGAGGAATACTGTCAGCGTCAAATGACCAGAATGGGTTTCCCAGAAAAAATAAAATAAAAAATAGAACCTGTAAACTGAAGTCCATTTTATGAAATAGATTAATTTAGTGGCCCTAATTTACTATTTTTTTCCGGGGGGGGGGGGTGAAGGATTTATGGCAAATTAATGGCAAGAGTCATATGTTGAGTCTCTCTGTATAGACTTGGTGGATACAGTATGACAAGAACAGTATTAATAAACCAGTTGACTTTCCCTCAAGTGGTTGCATTGTCTTAAATCATACTCACTGCAGTTCTAGGTTACCATTACTAAATTACCCTGTCATTAGTGATGGTACATTAGTAATTACCTTCATTCAATTAATAAATTACGAATTTAAAATAATCAAAAAATCACGTCTTTTATGTAGAGATTGAGGAATTAGTCACCTTGACTGCATGATTAATTCTTATTGGCCATGTAGTTTATTTTGTTTCATGTTTCAAGATACTGAAATTTAGGGCAAGATTCCGAGTGAAGAGGAAGAATGTCAAGGTCTTGCGATTTTCACTGGTTTTTGTCACTTATTCCTCTTGTCTATGTCACTTTTCTCTAATGTTTTCTTCTGTTAAAAAAACCTCTTTATTCCCCTGCTAAGTTCCATTCTTCAAAAAAAAAAAAATCAATCTGGGGCCTCTTCCAAAAGTTTTTGGCAAGAAAAATGAGCTGTAAGCATAATTTAGTTCAAAAGGAGGTATATATTGGAAAAATTTTGCACACTTTCTTTGCATGCAGACACTTCTTTCATTTTTTTTAATGTATTTTCTTATAAACTGCTAGCGCAATTTTGGTATTGAATGATCCTTTTCTCACGGGCCCACTTTATCAAGGAATCATAAATTCGCGAGTGAATGATAAATTATTCCTTATTAGAGGGATATAAGCTTAGACACACAGTGAGATGGATGGTGTACCTCCAGTGGGCTCTACGGTAGGTACCTGTGTGGGAACAGCTCAATCGTCTATCTGGACAACACTATTCATCATGAAATTCCATACAGATTCATTTCTGAGATGGGGTATTGCATATTCATGCCTGAGATGGGTATTGCATATTCATGTCTGAGATGGGTATTGCAGATTCATGTCTGAGATGGGTATTGCATATTCATGTCTGAGATAGGTATTGCAGATTCATGTCTGAGATGGGTATTGCATATTCATGTCTGAGATGGGTATTGCATATTCATGTCTGAGATGGGTATTGCATATTCATGTCTGTCTAAGATGGGTATTGCAGACTCATGCCTGAGACGGTAGGTTTAATATACTGAATTTAATCACACCACCTTTTTTCCCCTTTTTTTAAAAACTTTTCTGTTTGCTTTCAAATTTCAGTGGTACCAGCGATCCATTTGTGAAAATCCTTCTGTTACCAGATAAAAAGACCAAATTAGAGACACAGGTGAAGAGGAAGAATTTAAATCCAGTCTGGAATGAGACCTTTCTTTTCCAAGGTAAGTGGATCATTAAGCTGATCCAAGGTCTTGAAGGTAGTCAGTTATCCACCCCAAATATGCTAGAAAGTTTAATATACTGGTCACTCATGATGAAAACTGTCAGAAGTATTTTATACTACCACCCTTTAGAGCTATGGGTATGATTGGGGTCATTTTTCACCAAAATTGTACAAAGTCATTTTGAATAAAACTTGGAGAGTAATAACGTACACAACAAAGGTACTGGTATAGCCTTGTGTTTATTCTCTTTCAATAAACAGATGAGTGTGTGTCTGTATCCAGTGTACATATATATATCAATATATATGATATTGTCATTTATATGGCCTCGGGTTAGAGAGATACATCAATAAAATATGTTGAATAGAATATACATCTCTCTCTCTCTCTCTCACTTGTATCTTGAATTGACTTTGCGACTGCGGAAATATCAGACGAGCATGATTTTGTCGTAAAAGAGACCGTTAGTTTTGTCTCAATCAATTCATCTTGTCACAGTTCAAAGAACTTCTAATAATATATGAGCCAGTTGTCAGCAGAAATCTGGTATCTTTATTTGATGATGCACTCTATGTGTATTAGAAGCCACTAATATATTTGTATATACATATAGATATATTTATGTATGTATATTATATATATATATACATATATGTATGTTTATATATATATATATATATATATATATATATATGTATATATATATATATGTATATATATATATGGTATACCTATACTGCATGTATAGTATACCTATACTGTATGTATATATATATATTTATATAGTATACCTATACTGTAATTTATAGCATGTTGTTATGGAGTTTCACGCAGCAGGAAGTTAACAATTGAATCTTTGTTATATATTTAACTAGCTAATAGTCATTACATTGTGAGGCTGAAGAAAGGATTAAATTAAAGAAATGATTTTCTTTTTTACTCACACTATCTCAATTACTTATACTGATGTGGCAATATAGTATGCTAAAACATATTCCTGATTCAATTGACATCTGCTGTACTCTAAAGATTTGGAAATATAATCTTAGATCCATAACGATTTAGTCTTGATTAACAAAAATCTGCCTCTGAAAAGGAAATTATTTAAAGTTACTCAACAGAATATTAACCATATCTACTCATAATTTACAAGTATTTCGTACTTTGAAGGAAGTCCCTGTCGAAATAGATATCTTTCAGATGTCCGTAGACTTGACAGCTCGACGTAATAATATTAAACCGATCGATATAGATTTGAAACCCTCGACTGTATTTATGTTAGCGCGAATGCTCACATTGCACGGCTAGCATGGAAGGTAATAGTTAAAGTTAAAGTTTCAAGGGTTACAGTACTCTTGTATCAAGGCAAGACTTCTCACATGACTTTAACAACAATTACCCCTCCCCCAGTTGTTCGTAACTTGTCACATCCTAGTGCCCACATCTCAAACAGTCCCTCCTAGCTGGGGTACTACAAATGAACATGTAAATGTTATAGCTCTGTAAGCTTAGTCTACTGTAGGTTGCTGTTAACTGCTGCAAGTCCTTTCAGATGAGTATAGGGTGGTATTGAGTCAGCTAGCCCACACCATTATCTTTCATGCATTTAAAGTAATATAGTGGGGAACATACAAACTATCCTACCAAGTCTAAACTTAAATGAATTTGACAGCCAGACCGTCGTAACTAACTTTCTTTCTCTAGCCAAACTCTGCCTTTCAGATAGTAGTCCCTAATGTAAACTGTTTGTTGGGATTCGTGGGAGGGTGGGGGGTGGGGTGGGGATATATTTCATTGCTGTACATGGTTTCCTTAATTTGCGATAATAAGGTTGTGTAGGCTGTATTCTGTGTGTGTGTGGTAACACTTATTTTAATTTTAGGCCCAAATGGCTTTATACTGTGATTTGTTTGTGCAAAGAGGCTTCATAAATAGCACTAAATGATATGATGAGCAAATAAAAACATTTCAACATGTAGCCACTACTTATTTTAATCTTTAGGCCTGCATGGTTTCTGAGAATTCTTTTCTATGTCTGCTGGAATGTTTCATTTAGTAAATTCTGTAACCTCTCCCTACATGTTTAATTACTGTACGTGGTTCTTATATTTGCGATATCAAGGTTGTCTTTAACTTTGAAGTAAAGCCTGCAGTATTCTGTGTGCAAATGGTAACACATATTTCTAAATTTAGGCCCACATGGCTAATTACTGAGATTGGTTTTTGCAAAGAGGCTTCATTTCATTAGCTAACATTTAATCTGTCCCTGCATGTTTATTAACATTTTTTCTTCTAAATTTGATACAACAGTGTTGTCTTTATCCTTCTACTTCAACCAACACTGTGAAGTAGCATAGATTTGTTCAAAACCAAAGCCAAACATAGTCACAATTTAATATGAAGTGATAAAATACAAATAGTACTTAACATTATAATAGTGGCTCTATAGAGCTGCAATTGCAGGTGAAAAGTTCATTCCCAAAATAAGGAAATATCCCACTGTATCTTATTTTCAGTTTTCATATTTTACTGCTGGGAGTGACTTCTATTTTTATTCATAGTAGTTGATCACGATTGATCACGATGATCACGATTCATAGTAGTTGATCACGTTGATCACAATTGAAAATATGGAAATTCTTTCATTTTTATTTTTATTTTTATTTGCTCTGTTCCTTCCCATAGGGACAGATCCCAACTGATTTAGTTAGATGAATAATTTCATATAGTCATAGAAAAGCACAAAATTAAACTCATTAATTTGAATTATTGCCATGGGAACAACGCAAGTTTATACATGTCAAGTGTCTCGAGTTATGCCAATGCATTTGGTACTTACCAGCAAAACTCTTGAAAGGGTTGTTGTCTATTTGTTCATCATTTTCTATTAAAACACTTAAATTGCCGTCGGAATATAATTGCTTCTTTCTTTTGTTTTGATTGAATATATCGCAGAGTGGGGGTGGTCAGTGCAATAAAAACGAGTTCCGGATAATTAAAAAAAGCAATTTTGAAAATTGCATAGTATTTCATCTCTATATTACTACTTTTAATAATTTAGAAATATAAATTTAAGGATCTCGCTAGAATGCATACTAATTTCATAACCTAGCTTTGCTCGATAAGAACAAATTGCAGGCGTATAAAGGCAGGATTTCTTTTCCTCTACCCTACCCTGCAGTTTTCCCCTCATCTTCTCTGTGCCCCCCTTGCCCCCTCTATCTGCTTGCCTCTCCAAGCCCCCAAAAATGTATCTATATACATACAGCTAAAATAGCCATTAACATAGAATGTTGTAAAAATAACTTTGGAGAGAGAGAGAGCTAATATGGGAAATTTCATAATATAAAATACTAGCACTATATAACATTCTTTGTTGGTAAGTTTCTCTGTTACAGTACCTCTTTTCATATCGATATGATTTACCATCATGTACTTGTCGTGGATATCATAAACTGAATACTCTTCAATTTGACCTAGAATATTCATGTTCAGTATTTCATTTCCAAGTCATATGTGTCATATATGCAATATATACATGAAGTAAAAATATGATCTTGATAATTCAATTTAGGGTTGCGAACTGAAGACCAGTAATCTGTGAAAATAATTGAAGACTAAGTATTTCCTAGGGGAGTCATATAAGTAACACTGCCTTCTTCTTCAAAGATTGATTTACCTCATTGCCAGGCAATATGTCATTTCTCCATCTTGATTTAATCATCCACACAAAAAAAACCCAGATGGATGAGTGTTCAGCAATATTAAACATGAAATGGACGTTCATTTCTGCGATCTTTCTAGTTCTGAGCTTTTGACATGTCAATAGAAAGTGTCTTTGGCTACGGTATAAAGTATAATATACTCACAAAAGTGACAAGATATTTTCCCTTTTTTAAATTAATTTTTTTTTTTTATAGAAAATCTATAAAACGGTTATGCAGTGGCGCACCTGACAAAAATTCTATTTTTATCTAAATATCTGATCAATTATTGAGGAAATCAAGTTAAGATGAGTGTGGAGGTTTACTGGGCCATCATTGGTTTAGTTTTGCCAGAAAGTGATCCAAAGGACTCGGCAATTGTATAGTGTATTGTGTCAACCACAGATGTGCATTATCAGTCAAAATGTCAGTATGTGGGTTCATTACCCGACCCACTAATTTCATTAAAAAATTGGTGTTTTGGTTTGTGGCATTACCTCAGGAAAATTTCCAAAGGTGCCAGGTGGGTGTGCAATATTGATGGGTAACAACCTATGGTTGCAACTCAAGGCGGAGGGATTTAAAAAATTCCTTTGGTTTTCTGCAGGAGAACTCTGGGACACCCTCAGGAACTGATTATAATATAATGTAATAGAATAAAATAGACACCAGTACAGTGATACACCCTCATTGAAGAAAAGACATACAAGTTTGAATACTTCCCTGAAATATTTATGTTAATGATGAATAACTAGAAAAATTGTATCGGCATTCTACCACAAAAAAATTAAGCCAGTTCAAGCAAATTTTCAAAATTTGAATAATTATAAGACAATCACTCATTTGAAAATTAAATTTTTGTGAGTAGGCCTGCTGTAAGTCATAGTTCCAAGGACATATTTAGAAAAGGTTTCTCAAAAGATACTATTGCTCCAGACTCAGCTTTCCTCTATAGTGGATATTTTTCGAGGAGGCAGAACAATCGTTGAAGTTCAGAATGTGAAGTTAAGATGTTTGAGTAGTATTTCTAATGTCTTCCCATTCTTGCTGATGTTTTGAACAATAAAAGTTCAACATAAGAGCATGAGAGGAAAAAAAGGACTGGTGAGAAAGGGGGTGGGGGGTGGGGATGGGGTAACAAGAGGCTAGGACATGTGGTGGCAACAACAGAGAATTTGCCATTTTATGATATTGCCATCTTTTTCATGATATTGAACAGTATCCACATTTGTTTCTGATCCAGATTATTTCCACATGTATACATTTTTTTTTCTGTTTTTATCTGATAACTTATAGATTATCCTTATGCCAAAGTCCAAGAGAGGATCCTGCACATGCAAGTTCTAGACTATGACAGGTTTAGTCGCAACGACCCTATAGGAGAAGTCAACCAGCCACTCTCTGAAGTCGACCTCACACAAGAGACAGTCCTGTGGAAGTCACTGGTGCCGAGCAAGAAATCTTCGGTGAGCCTTCTTTACAATTGGTTGAATTCATATAATCTACAAAGAAAGGAAAAAGTCTGAATTATTATTTAAAGTTAAAATTTGCTTGGAGTCAAAAGAGCAGGTTAAGGAAATAAATATATTTTTTATCATGTCTATTGTCTATTGTTGCGGTAAGAATGCCGAGCAGCATCTCAAACTAGCCGGATTTAATTATCACCACATATATTGCAAAATATGACAGCAAATGATGATTAATGCCTTGCCTAGATCATATATAGTCAATCCTATATTGCTATGACTGATTTCGGCTAATTATTGAATGAAAATGCTGTATTAAACTCTTGACATTTACATGATCAATGGAAAAGTGGGCGGTAAAGTATTCAAATGTTTGAAAGGAGCAAATCTGACTTGATTCAATTCCTGCTTTATATACACCTTTTTTTTTTCCCTGCTTTCTTTCCAAGTTCATCAATTCAGAAAAAGGTTTTAACAGTGTGCGCTGGTTCATAGCTAGGCATGTTCCTGCTTTGAAATACTATTTTAAGTAAATAAATTTTTAAAAAGCCAATAGTTCCACCAAATGTAATTTTAACTATGAAAAACATAAAAGGTGATTGAAAGAAAGATTATAATAATTTTGATATGACCTGCAATCAATGGTTCAAACTTGATAATCATCTTTATAATATTACAAATTGGCCCAGCTGATTGCAGGGGGGGGGGGGAATATTTTTCAGACATCGCCCTCCAAACTCAAACTTGAAGCAGATATTCATCAAATTTTGTGACCCCTTATATAAATTATAAGCGCCCCTTTTGTGGGTAATAACTTTATAGTTCTGAATTTTTACCACCATTAATTTGTAACTTGAAAAGTGTGCTCTTGTAAAATTAAATAGTTGCCCAAGTTTGGGTTGAAAATTGAAAAAGAAATTATAACTAAGGAGAAACAAACAGAAATAGCAGAAGAGTGTACGTAAAAAGGAGCCATTTTATTTTTAAAAAATTGTCAAATTTGTAGTTAAAAGTGCTTTGTTGTAAAACAAAAAGATAAAGAACCAATCTGTTTTGTTGAAAAATTCTAAAAATTCTAATTAAAATTGCCAAATTGCAAAAACTTAACGATCAAATGTTCATTAAAACAGTCTTCTGTGGTGGAGATTAAAAGTCATCTTTTGTGGACAAAAAATAATACACTCTGAAGCATTGGAATTTTGTAATGAGACATATATATGCACAGCGGATCTAATTCTGTTGGATTGTTCTAGGGGTGACTTTGTAGTTGGCTGCCTCGGATCAAAGACACATGTCTGAGTGGCCCGTCAAGGACTGTTCAGCCCACTTTAAGCCCACTTTAAGCCCTCTTTGACTAGATTACATGTCTGCCAGACGTGACTACAAACACTGTATTTTGGAAGCCGACATTCCTCTGATGTGACTGGAATTGATTCATTAAGATGCTGCCAACAACAAGAAATTTGATCATGCTAATATCTACAAAGACAAAATATAATTGGTGCCTCTTAAATTGATGTTTAAGGGCATGTTAATCTTCTTCTGTTATGTTTAGAACTCTGGGTAATCGGACCCAAAGAATGAAAAAAAAAGTGCTTAAAGTTGTATCATATTACTTGTATTAAGATTTCTGAAACAGTAACTTCAGCTCATCGTCTAGTCCTAGAAATATCGCAATCTCAAGTACCTTAAACACCGTCTTAAAAGTCAATAACTTCTGTGACTATGCATATTTTTGAGATGGTTTTGAACAAGAAATAATTTCTCTGTTGTTGGGTTCTGATCTTGTTACCTTCCAATGATGAGATCATGATTGTCTTGCAGTAGTACTGTATGTTAAATCATATTTGGGAGAGGGTTTACATGTTGCTCTGACCACTTACATGCAATTTACAAATTGAAAACGTTCAAACATGAAATTTGTAGATTGATATGATGGATGTACAGTATGTACTGATGAAGTTTCATACTTAAATAAGTTCAGATTTTGTGACATTTTTATTTCCCTGACACAATTGGACAGTCTCCCAAAGGGTCAGTTTACAGTGGTCAGTGTTGAATTTTGTGGTATACAGGTAAATGTTCTGAGTTAATCACAGGTGACCCTCCCCAGACATTGTGATCACCCTGTCCCAGTGGTGTCACCAACATTCAATCAAATTTCTACCCCATTAAATATTTGAAACGTTCATTCAAATACACCATTCATTTAATAGCTTTGGAGATCTCTGTAAAATGTGATTACCCGTTAGCATAGTCTTGAGGGTATTAAAACACCCACTGTTTTAAATTCTGAAGACATTCTTGAATATGTTATCCAGGTTGTTGACATAACCAAACTTCAGTGTGATATTCAGCAGGCCTCACGTATGCAGACAGCTTGAGGCCGTTTGCAATGAAGCTGTACCTATGGATGTTTCTATTTCTGTTACTGCAGCCATATAGAAAGTTTCTTAGTCGCATTACTTGTACGCCTGCCTTCCTCCTAAAAGGTGTCATGAACACTTTTATTGTCATATGACTACATAATTACATCATGAAAATAAACACCGTCAAGGGTAGTTCCAAAATGACACAACATCGAACGCTACACAGATATCAGTAATGCTGTAAATGGAAGCTTGGCTTAAATTTAATACTCAGTTTAATACTCAGGTTATTGATAATTGCCTGCATGTATGCTAAGAAAGTCACTGCTGTTCAACTTCAAGAACTATTTTAATCTCGCCCACCTAACATTTCCCTGTATTCAGTCATTTGATTCTATAATTAAGCTCCATCCAAATAGTTTGCAATAATTTGCAAGTTTAGTACTGCTGGGAATTCCTTTGAAAACTTTAATTATATGTTGAAATTTGGAAATGTTAAATTCTTTGTAACCCTTCCTTTCCTGTTTCCAGTCCATCCCCCCCCCCGCCCCTACTCCCCCTCCTCTCTACTCTCTCTTATTGACCATCCAATCATTTTCCACTGTGTGATCCTAGTGTGGCATACATGTGGATATTGTAGGGTTGCCATCTGTGCAATCTTCCCTTTGATAACGAAAACTGAGAAAAAAAGGCCACAGAAAGGTAGTTAAAAGATATTCAACCAAGAGTTTGCTAGTACAGTTGTATTAAAATATTATCTATTATTAATACACCTTTGCCTGCTACATTGTGACTTCAAGTACCTTACGCCCGTTCTTGGGGTAAATTATGACAATGAAATTTGCTTCTTCAAGGTTTTATAGTGTCTGCATGTATTTTGTATATGATTCATGATGGTTGAGGTCCTGATACTATGTATGTTGATAATGACAGGCAAGTTCATTTGCATAATACTCAAATGTCAAATAAGACTGAATAGGTCTGCTGGCCCACTTTCCCTATAAAATACTAATTTGAATAAATCCAATCAGATTTGTGTATTTAATCAGTCTCCCCCGGTTTGTTGGTTTCTTGACTGCACCGACCTACCTTCCCTGACTTTCAGTGTACTGTACATTAAAATAGAGGTTACCAGAGTGTACATGTGGGCAATACCATATCTCATCGATTATTTATTGTGAGACTTAGAACGGATTTCCATCCTCCTTTACTGCTTCATTCTGTGAAGTAATTAAATCATCTTTGGGAGAGGGCAGCCTTTCATCTGAACTGGTAAATGGTGGGGCTCGAAAACCTTGTGAACCCGTTTGAACTGGGTTAATGGGTAATTTACTGTCTTAGTTGGAATTCCCTGTGAGACCAAAAAAGAGGGATAAATTTTGAACATTTGAGGGGGGGGGTGGGGGGTATTTGATTACTGTGTCTATCAAACGTGACCTTCAGATACCATCTGATATTTTCAAGGTAATTATTGGTCAGTTTTATTTTATGCAATCACCAAAATTTCTTTTCAGCCAAGTCTGGATTTGCTGCCTCAAACTGTTCAGTTATGCATCCCCTGGGAATTAGTTTGAGCCGAGAAAGATTTTAATTCCAAATCTGTATTAAAAATGTCAAGTTTTTGGTGAAAATAACCCTCTTAGAATTTGTTTAAAATGGAACCTGACAATGTAATATTCCCATGATAACAGGCTCCAATCTAAAGATGACAGAAAATATTGTGAAAGTTGTTGTTGTGTTCTCAACTTTGGTAAAATGAAATGGTTATTACAATTAAACAAAATATATTGAAGATGGTAACAGAAATTAGAGTGGGGGGGGGGGGGGGGGGTACATTATGAGATATAAACAAGTTTATCCTAGCTGTTTGAATTGTACTTCTTTCAAAGGCAAACTACTACAGTATCTCACCCTCATTATGGAAATTGAAATTTTAGCTTTTTTTGATATTTTAGCTACTAAGTTGCAATTTGAAGTCAGAAATATCTGTGTGAATGGTACAGTGGAGCTAAATTTGCATACTCATATCTTGAAATGAGCGATCAGTATTTTGGTTTGATGTGAATAATTGGTACGAATATTACATACAGGCCAGGGCTGAGTGAAAATTAAATGTTTAAGTTTCCAGTTTTTCATACAGTGTCCCTAAAGATTTGTTTTCAATGCTTGTTTGTATGGCTTAGATGTAGACAATTTGAACAAAGATGATCAAATTAGACTGCATCCATCATTATTATTAATGAAGTTATTTGGAAGACATGAAGTGATTTCTTTCTGGAAATATCAATATTTGATTCAGATAAGTTCAAAAGGCCTGCAACGTTCAACGGATAACAGATGTCAAGTTACTGTTATCATTTTCATTGCTATAACTTAGTTTTATAGCCACGGTCCTGTCTCTGGTATTCTATAGATTTACCGTCGTACTATTTTCAAATGTTCTGCAGTAAGGGGAATACAGTAATGTATCTTGTCCAATGGTGCAAAGTTAGTTGATAATAAAACTGCAAAAGTACAGATTCTCCTGCTTTAAGGTCTTGTAGCTTATAAATTATAACATAAATACTCTGGCAATACTTCATGAATATGAGCTTATAATTATGGCATTAATACTCTGGCAATACTTCTTGAATAGGAGCTTATAATTATGGCATTAATACTCTGGCAATACTTCTTGAATAGGAGCTTATAATTGAAACATTAATACTCTGGGAATACTTCATGAATAGGAGCTTATAATTATGGCATTAATACTCTGGAAATACTTCATGAATAGGTGCTGGAAACTATGGCATTAATACTCTGGCAATACTTCATACATGAATAAGCGCTTATAATTATGCCATTAATACTCTGGCAATACTTAATGAATAGGTGCTGATAACTATGGCATTCATACTCTGGCAATACTTAATTTCTTTCATAAATAGGAGCCTTTAATTATGGCATTAATACTCTGGAAATAATTCATTCATGCAAAAGAGTTAAATACACAGTAGCTATAGGTAAGGGAACATCTACTTTGTAACGACATGTCCAAACATGAAACAAGTGTGGCCTAGTTTTGCTGAATTGATCATGTTATGATTTGGATAGTAACAAAGCAAACATAGTACTGTATGTTATATATACATTGGCAAACAAAGAACTTTATTATTTATCATCAGTCATGATCGTTATTATCATTTATTATCATTATTTTTGTGCCAATGTCTTAGCATGTCAGAGCCAGCCAAGTGACAATGTTGCACAGTCCAGCATCTCTAAGGTCGCCAGCCATGAGTGAATTCTAAATTTGTACACATACTGCACACAATGACACGTACCATTAAGGTTTCTCTTTGGGCTGGTTGACAAGGTCACATCTTAACATGTTCACCTGCTGTCATGAAGTACAATCCTTGTCATGCATGGCTAAGAGTATTATTGCAAGTTTTTTACTATGTAACTGTACAGAAAGTACAATGTCTTTATATCATCATGCAGTGTGTGTAAACATGTTCAGAGCATCACTGTTTGATGATTTTATATGAAAGTGTATACATGTACAGGTGCGTATCCAGGGGGGGGGCGTTGGGGGCGCGCGCCCCCCGGGTAAGAAAAAGAGGAGAGAAAAAAAAGAGAAGAAAAAAGGAAAAAAGAGGGGAAAAAGAGGAGGAGGAGAGGAAGGAAGGGAAAAGAAAAAGAAGAAAGAGAGAAGAAGGAGAAAAGGAGGGAGTAAAAGAAAAACGCGAAGACACCGGGAAGAGAAAGAGAAACAGTGACATCATTACAGTGCTGAAGGGTAGCCAGTGACGGATCAATGATTTCGTAAAAGTGTGCCTCACCCTACCCCTTACACCGACAACTCCATTTTTTTGACGTTTCCATTTTCCTCTCTCACTAATGATCTATATATATACTATATATGGTCTATCATAACGCCTGTGTAGAATTGTGCTATGAAACCAACTGTGGCTGGTCTCGAACTCGACCGCGTCGTCGGGGAATATGACGCATTTTGGGATGGGGCGACCGCCCCCCCCCATTCAGCATTTTTTTAAATGATATCGCTAAGTAATTTCAAAATAGAAAGTGCTTAGATGCAACTTACAAGGCCTGGGAAGTGTCATTTCCAGCGATCTGGGAGACATTTTCGGCAAAAATTTGCTTGTACGCTTCGCGCTAACAAATAGTCCTGGGTAGTGCCATTTCCAGCGATCTGGGAGGCATTTTCGGCCAAAATTTTCTTGTACGCTTCGCGCCAACCTATGGTGGCGCTACGCTTAGATAATTTGCCTACAGGCTTCGCCCCTCCCTTGGCAAATTCCTCGCTACGCGCCTGTTCGAATTTGTAACACAAACAGCAGATATCACATCATATCAGTGAGCATGAAAATGGCGTTCCAGGATGAAAAGCCTCAAAACTGTCCGACTTGCCTGAAAAAATAACCAAAAATTTTCGCTGCGAAGCGCGCGTTCAACGTGTCAATGTCAATATCATATAAGCAAG
This sequence comes from Apostichopus japonicus, assembly GCF_037975245.1. Classification (NCBI taxonomy): domain Eukaryota; kingdom Metazoa; phylum Echinodermata; class Holothuroidea; order Aspidochirotida; family Stichopodidae; genus Apostichopus; species Apostichopus japonicus. Next base: position 15,052,389 of record NC_092561.1, read on the forward strand.
CATCGGTTATTACATCGCATGCCATCATGTACAGTACGGTCCGTTCAAATTGCGCAGTATACCGCGGGATGCTAATGTAAACAACGACATGTCTCATGTAGATGTATAAAAAGCATGGAGGTCCAATTATGTCAAAACTCTCTTTTACATTAGTAATGGCGAATAGGGGCTGCACCCCCGCCGCGCAGTGGCGGAGCGTCCATACGGTCAGGGGGGCGGATGCCCCCCCTGACGGACTCAAATGGACTGCTGGCGCTTTTGCAGCTCTTTACCACTTTTTACTTATTCTAGATTATTGACTTTTTTATTGCGCTCTCATCTACTTATTGACATTTCTCACATTTTGTTGGTGTAATTTGGCGATGACACCCTATTCTTCGTTTATCTGCAAATTAGCCAGGCCCTGAAAGGGTCATTTCCGGCGATCTAGGGAGTATCTTTACTCAAAAATTGTCTGTGCGCTACGCGTCAACCAGTGGTGGCGCTCCGCTTAGATAGTGTCGAAAGCGCCCCTACAGACCATTCTCGCCCCTCCTGACCAATACCCCTAGCTCCGCCACTGCCGCCGCGCCTCCTACGCCTATGTGTGTAGTGTTCGGTTGAAGGAAATATCTGCTATTTTTTTTCATTTCCTTCAACCAAGTTTTATAATAGCCGTTATAAGAGGTTTAATATTTCTACACCAATAAATTAACTGTGTCTGAATTTTCGAAAATTTCTGACCAACATTCTGCATCACACTTCCCTCTACTCGTGCAATTTTGACCGGTCTGTTAGGGGTTCAAGGAAGTTTTTCTATATTGGTTGTCCATAGATGAAATTTTGTACAACATTATGGGTATGTTTTCAAGTGAGCTTATTCACGAGAAATGTGAATTTTCCAATTCTGAACAAATTTGGGGCTTAAAACCTTGAAAAGTGGGGCTGACGGGCAGTGGCGGCGGAACCGGGGGGGGGGCTTGGGGGGCTCAGCCCCCCCAATGAAAAAGTTGAGGGGGCAAATGCATGATAAGCCCCCCCCCCCAATATTTACCAAGGTTCCGAAAAGTGCATCTGCCCATTTTTCAATGCATACTTGTCGATCTGTCCGATGCACACGTATACTATATAGGTGTAATAATTTTAGTAATTGCTGGGGGACCCTCGGCCCGTCCCTTGGCTATAGACCACATTGTCACCCCAACCGCGTCTTCACGCCCCGTGAAAAGTGGAAGAAGTTAGTGTAAGTACCGGTAAGCGTAACACAACTTTGTCTTAGGCCAATGACTTGCCTCATTTTCAGCCAGTTCTCCAACATCCCCTTACTTAGTGGCGGAGCGTCCATATATACAGTCAGGGGCGGATGGCCCCCCTCCCCCCTGACGGACTCAAATGGACTGCTGGCGCCCTTTTTCAGCTTTTCACTATTTTTTTACTTATTCGCGATTATTGACTATTTTATTGCGCTCTAGTATACCTATTGACATTTGTCATATTCTGTCGGTGTAATTTTCCGACAAAATGGCGACGACACCTATTTATTCTCCGTTTATCTGCAAATTAGTAAGGCCCGAAAGGGTGATTTCCTGCAATCTAGGGAGTGTCTTTACTCAAAAATTTCTGACCGCTCCGCGCCAACCTGTGGTGGCGCTACGCTTAGATAGTGTCGAAAGCGCCCCTACAGACTATTCTTGCCCCCCCCAACCAATACCCCTAGCTCCGCCACTGCCCTTACTACACTCAAAAATGTCTTTGCGAGTACACTTCGAGTAATAGCTACTCTCTTAAAACACAATCGAATATACAAATTACAATGTTTTTACAGACTTTCGTGCAGTCTGAGAAATTGCAGGCTTGAGACCCATATTCTAGGGGTAGGTATTCGAAGCATAAAACACTCGGGAAGTGCCGTTTCCGGCCATCTGGGGGTTTGAAAAAACCCAAAATTTTCTTGTACGCTCCGCGCCAACCGATGGTGGCGCTCCGCTTAGATAGTGTCCACACAATAGCCCCCCCAATAATTTTTCCGTTCCGCCGCGCCTGCTGACGGGTATTGTGGGCCGCGACGTAGAATCACCTACAAAAGCAAAGACCCACAGGAGATGCGATCAGGTCGAACATGACGTGTGCCGGGTTGACAATCTTCAAAACGGTTATAGATGGAAAAAAAACTATTAGGAAATACTTGGTTCTCAGGCAAAAAGTGTACATCTGGTTGGTCATTTCAAGCCCGAGAAGTGCCGTTTCCGGTGATCTGGGGGGTATCAAAACCAGAAATTTTCTTGTACGCTGCGCGCCAACCGATGGTGGCGCTCCGCTTAGATAGTAATTCGCGCCCCCCGGGTTAGAAAATCCTGGATACGCGCCTGATGTATATAGGCCTATAGCAGGTATGGTCCTGTTTGATGAGAAGGAACCAGTTGAGTATATGTATTGACCTGTATTTAAGATGTTCAGAGCATCACTGATTGAAGGTTGCATGCAAAATGTGTATACATACATATATTTATCAGGTATGGTCCTGCTTAAAGGATGGAAACAGTTATATATATACAGAGTATATGTATTGACCTGTAAAGATGTTCAGAGCATCACTGTTTGAAGATTGCATATGAAAGTGTATACATATATATCAGGTATGGTCCTGCTTAAAGGATTAGGAACAGTTGAGTTTATGTTTTTGACCTGTTTGTATAGTTGAAGTTTTGTAAGCTTCACCATGTTTCTTATATATTGGAATATTACACTGTCAAAAGATTGCAAAATTGGATCCAATTATATGTTCCTAGCAGAAGGTCAGGAATTCGTCTTTTAAAGCTCCCATTCAGGTTGCCCTCTATAATTTTTCAAATGCTAAATATTTAACATAAAAAAACCCATAATAATGTAGAATATTTTGCTTGACAAGTTGACTGGTCAAATTTTAATTTACATAATAAAGTACAAACCTTGATATTTCCCCAAACTTAAAAATAACATGATATTATTATTATTATTGAACTGATTTAATATCTAATCTTAATTGAGTTTTTTCATCATGTTTATAATGTCTAGCAGTATAGGGAGTGATAGAGAGAGAAACTGACCTAAAGAGTAAAGTTTCTAAGAGTCTCTTTGGATTCATATTTTTTTTTCTTTATTTATTTATTTATTTATTTTTTCTTTATTTTTTTTTTTTAAATATTTTTACATATTTTTTTATATATATTTTTTTATATTATTATTTCTTTATTTATTTTTATTATTGTCATCTTTAATGAGGGTAGTCCTGCTCAGTGCAGAAGCTTTCCAGAGGAGCCCTTCATATAGCTTAATGCCTATGTAAACTTCTGCTCATTGAAGACTTACAAGTTTGGTTGTAATTGTTACAGTTCAATGCCATTGTAGGGAGTTCAGAGCTTGTATTTTCTCTGTAATACTCATAAAATTAAACTTGAATTGGAAACTGGAAATATTCTCATATTTCAATTAATTGTCAAGTGACAATTAAATATTGAATTGATAAAAAAAAGTGCCATTTTTGATGGGAAATTAAACCATAATTTAAGGAAATGGTTCTGGTTAGCCTGTAGGTGTGAGACTACATTATAATTACTAAACTAGCCATAGAATAATCTTTTCTGCTTTTCATTTATTTGTTCAAAGTTGTTTGCTATTTAAGGCTGAGTTTTGCATACTTTCTCCTTTCTCATATGTTCGTAACTTACAGTACTTGATCAGCGACCGAAAATAATTAAGTTTATTCCCAAACACATAAAATTGTCACTTTTACGGCATCAAAACTGCACCAGGAACACAAGGGGCAATCAAATTAAACAGACTTCTTCTTTTGATTGTGGTAGCTTAGCAAAATTGGTGGAAATTTTTCTGAATCTTTAGGCAAAACACATCCTCATAGCATTTTTCAATATAAAGATATTAATATTTCAAATTTTGTGATGCATCGGACAACAGCAAAATGGTTGATGTCATCAGGTCAATTCAGCTGAAAAAGTCTTTGTTTTTCTTTATAATTAGTAAACAATTTAACCACAGAGGGAAAAAAAATTTCTACAAAAAGTAATTTATATGAAATTCTAAGTACAAAGAAACATCGAAAGCTAAGCAAACATTCCAAATGTATTGGATTACAAGTATTTATCAACAAGAATATATAATAATAATAATATAAATATAATAAAATTATATAATAAAGTCAACTTAAATTGGAAGAGCATTTGCCCAGATGACATCACAGGCCATCTATTGTGATCAAACTTTCTGGAGTAGTTGAAGGTTTAACCAGTCAAATATAGCTTGCATTCAATCAACCATCTCTCAAGTTAGGGGCAGGATAATGAGATCAGTTTTTCAACTAGCAGTGCTGAATATTTTTCACGTGGTTTGTCACCAGAAAATCATTTTCAGCATGATATCTTATCACTTACAACTATCCAATACAAAATAACAGTATGGAAGAAGATATGGAAGTGATTAAAGGATAGCTGTATCTATTTCCATCAGAGCTATCTAAGGGTGGCTTCCATGATCAGAGCTATAAAGAACTGTATGGGTGGGTGGGCAGCTATCAGACTCAAATGCTGGTAGAGTTGACCTCCATAAGAAGGAATTTCTGTGGAAAGAAAAGTACATATTAATCATTTTAATCCTCAACTTCACTTCTAAATATATTCTCTTTGATTAAGTTACATATCATTTGCACACCTGCGATAATTATTTTGTCTTTATTTTTTTTCTGAAAATATTGATCTTTGATAATGTTACCTCTCTACATTCCCATTACAGGAAAAAAATGCCAATGGAATGATTATGTACAGAACTGTATCTGTTTCCTCATTCAGAAATGGAACAAGCCAATATTCTTCCTCTTCCAGATCAGGTACAACAGCCATTGCATGTACAGTGCAGCTAATCATAAAGATATCATATGTATTTTAACATTGTTTATGTTTTGTTTATCATCAGGGCAAGCTGGGTAGTATTCTACTCTCTCTCTGCTGTTCTCCTGCCTCTAACAGAGTCACAATCATCATCATCAAATGTCAGAACCTGATGGCCAAAGATATTTCTGGAAAATCAGGTACATGGCTGAATAAAAGTTTAAGTTTGGGATATATGTAAGCAGAATTTTCATACCGAATCTGTTCTTCTGCTTGAATGTGTCCTCCGGAACAGGCACTGCTTGGCAATTTAGGCCTCCCAATCAAGCCACCAATTTTGATGGTACTGTGTGCAGATTAAAGATGGACTATCCGATAGATCATAAACTAGATATGTTCCATTGATAAAGTTGTTAATTACACAATTTTGGGAGAATTACAGACTGGAAGTTTGAACGTATTTGCTGTCACAAAGATCACGATAATGTGGCCAGAACATCAGCAAATAATGATCATGTGACTAGGAACCTCACATCCATAAAGATCACGATGGCTAGGAACCTCACAACTAATTGTTTTCTTTGTTGGAGATTAATATTGGAACTGGGTTGTTAGATTCAAATTTAAAGATATATAGATGTGAAGTTCTAGATCCGAAGTTTCAGTTCAACTCAAATTCTAATAACTGTAGCTAGAGCGAGTGCCCTACAATTGATTTACACCCTGACAGAGAAATATACTGCAAGCTCAATGACATGTGTTATATATATATATATTGTTATGCACTAAAATAGTTTGCTTGGTGTATAGTAATATGTTCAAGGTTTCACATGAGAATGGATTGATTCAGCTTAACATATGAAGCAGAGATGGGGAAGAGGTTGGAGTGTTGTTGAAGACTCACACCGTGCAGACAATGTACAGAGATTATGCTCTGTCATATTAAATAGAAGGACTTAACTATATAGTTATGTTAGAGTACCGATGTTTGGTTTATGTATCATATCTTTTGTGTTATGGATGATTTGTTGGCTAAAACATACAACAATTAACTCTGATTAATTGGTATAAGGAAAGTCTTGACACATTCCAAATGGTTACTTGTTCTTCAAACACTAACGACCATTTTCTTAATCAGGCTTATTTTCCTTTCTTTTTAAACTTCAATTGAGGAGGATCTAATTATAATAATAATAATAAAAATAATAAAAGCTTATAAGCACAACTACTACAGAAAACTGTGTGCACTGCTGTGCTGGAAAACAACTAAATAAATCCTAAAGCAACTATATAAAGTTAAACCTGGTCGAGATTATGACGTTGGTTCTTTACGTTTGAATGTCACACTTTCTTACTTTTTCTTTCTTTCCGCAGATCCATATGTTAAAATTTGGCATACTTACAAATCAAAGAAAATAGAGAAAGTGAAAACGTCGATTAAATACAGCACCTTGAATCCCGTCTATAATGAGTCCTTTGTCTTCAATGTCCAGTTAGAGAGGTTACGAGACACTATGTTTGTCATCACTGTCATGGACAAGGACAAACTATCACGAAATGACGTGATCGGGGGATTAATCCTCGGACCACGGTCATCACCCTCCGAGCAGGAACATTGGAACAATATGCTTCAAAAACCAAGGACACCTGTGGCGCAGTGGCATGTACTGAAAGACATGAGCTGATTGGCCAAAGATGTGATTGCTGAATATGCATGAGAACATATGCAGAACGTGAATACTGCTAGTTGGCCAGGAGAGAGAAGTGCAATGTTTATGCATGGGGCATGGAGGAAAGTGGATTAACACAGCATGCTATAGCTTCGTTAGCTGAGGGGATTAGGAAGATGATGCATATGCATGAGGTGGTAGCAAGGAAACCGAATTATTCACATCCCATCTCACAAATATCCACAGGAATAGTCTAGATTGTGTAGGAGACATGGACGGAGATGCATTTTCTTTTGTTCATGGAAATGCATTCTCTTTTGCTACTGGAAATGCATTTCCCTTTGTTCATGGAAATGCATTTACCTTTGTTCATGGAAATGCAGTTTCTTTTGTTCATAAGTTTGTTCTTTGTTCATAAGTTTGCAGTTTCTTTTGTTTTCTTTTGTTCAGTTTCTTTTGTTCTGTTGTTCAACTGTGATAAACAGGTTCAAGGGAAGCATGAAATTTAGGGAATGTTGATATGAAACATATTTTTAATTAGAATGTGAGGTAAAGTGATAGTAAATAATAAGATACAAAAAGTAGGTTAAACTACAAATATAAAGAAACTTCCCTAACTGTATTGATTTCCCACATTTAACATAGTTTAATTTATATTAATAATGCAAATATACTGAACACGTATATCATAGATTAAACATATTAATGCTACAGATATATTCAGGGCTTACAGTAAGTGTTATTTTCAGACAAACAGCTTCTTTTTTATACATATCTTACCTAGGAAGTACTGTCATAGCTGTACAGTATACATCAGTACTGTCATAGCTGTACAGTATACATCAGTACTGTCATAGCTGTACAGTATACATCAGTACTGTCCTAGCTGTACAGTACACATCAGTACTGTCCTAGCTGTACAGTATACATCAGTACTGTCATAGCTGTACAGTATACATCAGTACTGTCATAGCTGTACAGTATACATCAGTACTGTCATAGCTGTACAGTATACATCAGTACTGTCATAGCTGTACAGTATACATCAGTACTGTCATAGCTGTACAGTATACATCAGTACTGTCATAGCTGTACAGTATACATCAGCTGTCTCATACAGCACTGGGTGGACAAGAAAGCCATTAAGCAATTGTAAGTGAATTTATCTGGAAAAATGATGCCTTTCAAAGGTCGTTATCAACGTTGATATTAGTTCCGAGCTTAATAGCTGCAGTTCGTTAAGCCAGAAATATAGTTTTAGGACATGTCTGTTAAGCATTTAGGCCTGATCTGACATTGTCAGTGCCAATACCAGTAAAATGGCTTATTCACATTGGCTATTGTTGTATGTCTACTTTACAATAACCAGTGGGGGGGGGGTGGGGGAATGGGTAGTTACAAATTGAGTGCAAAAAAAAAAAAACAATAGGATGAAATTTACACACGCCCCACTTTCCCCACAACCATTTTTAATGTTTAAAAAATGGAACGTCTCCATAAATAATTAGTAGCTTCACTGGTACCCTCCAGCTGAGAAGTATTTCTCTTCTAGAAAATAGTTTGAACTTGAAGGGTGTCGGTACAGTTTCACCTCTATCTTCATGTCCATCTATCTAAAGTTATCATCAGTGTACTGATGACAAGATTATTGTCATCATCATTGGGTAACACTCAATGTCGTATGCATAATGTTCCAATTACCTGTAGTTTCCTCAACAAGCTGGTGTCATTATTTAGGGACATTTTTCTTTCTAACTTGTTTTTTTGTTTGTTTCTCAGCCTTTGCTATCACAATATATTAAGTGCAGTTTCATCAACACCCTCTTATAATATATTACATCTGAAATCTTCATTTAAAGAAAATATTTTCTCACCCAACATTTTTAAATGTTGATCTCTGTGCATTATTTTTGTTTCCCGCTTTTTCTTCGTTTATCCTCTTAAATGTGTAGAAAACATGCCAAATTTGTTGTTCTTCAAATGTAAAAACCATAACGTTGGAGTGATGTAAATTTGTAGGGGAAAATTGCTTTGATTTTGTAGAAAAAAGGAGGTAATTTGAGCACCAAGTCTGACATATCTTAAATAAGGTCTGAATATTCAGTGTAAAGAATTGCTCAGATCTCATCACATCTCAGTTATTTTGTGGGATGCCGAACGGCATGGCATATTAGACCAACATTGTAGACCATAAACTTTATCCTCTGATTGATAATATACACACAAAATGCACCACAATTATAGCAGCTAGACAACAACTTCTTAATCTCAATAAATGGTGGGGAAGGGGGAGTAGGGGGTGATGATTTTGAATCCCGTTTTAGCCATAAAGTTCTTTGCCATTTTCCATTACTACTCTGCCTGTTAAAATATTTCAGATACAAACATTACAGTTAAACGTCATTTACATTTATAGCAAGAGGATAACAGATCTGTTATTGACAGAAAGAGAAGACCATATTAAGATCTGGACCCTTTTTTTGTGTATTTGGAATGTGTCTCATTAAACTGAACTTTACTATTTGAAAGTAACATTCATGAAACAGACTCATGTGAGTATTATAATTAAAGTACTAAAGACAGAAAGGTATAAATGACTTAATAATTTATCAGAGCAATCTATTATGTCAAATTATGTGCATATTGGTGAGGGAGTAATATCTTCTGTATTGAGGCTAATTGCTTCCGATACATTTTCATCCCAAACAAACGATGAAACGAAGGAGACAGTTTCATGTTACTGGTGAGCAGATGGCCATTTTGTTGTTGAATACTTCAATTTTATAAGGAAAAAGAAAAATTAGTCAAGTTTTATAGCAGCTTAATTGAAATTGGTTTTGACATGATACTATCAAGTGGGTGACAAAGGTGATTAGATTATCAGGTTCCAAACTATGGTCATGGATCTATTATGAGAGCAGATGAATGGCCAAATGTCCTATATGAAAGTTAATAAAGATTATAAAAAAAAAACAATTTATGCAGTGAAATGCAGATGGATACTAGTTCAAAGAAAGCCTTGAGAAAAGCTTTGATTTTGATATTTGATAAAAATGATCATTCATATTTAATGTCACTGTTTTATGGAGCCAAAAATAGAATATCTATTATCCCCGAAAGGTCACTTTTCTGTACGATCCTTGCATTCCAAAAATTGTAATCAGAGAATTGTTCTTACACTTAATATCCATAGCCTGACGTCGTCATCACATATTGTGCAAAAAACTGTCAAAACACGACTTGTTAATAATGTGAATGAATTGTTCCAGATAAAATATATAAACAAATATATTTATATATAAACAAGACAGGACGGATGCAATTCTGTTTTGAGATAATCGGCTTGAAAGATATCTAATACCATTGGCATTGAATTGTGGGTGACTAGATAACAGTTTTGTACTACATACATTTATGTTCAAACCTTTAGCAAAGACTGAGATGTTCTTACATTTTTTCATCTGTCATCAATCAAAGATGACAACAGTCAGTTTGTAGATGTCGAAAGCTGAATTTAAGATTTTGGTCAAAGTGTTACCTCACTTGATCTCAGCAAACCTAGTCTGTTGCCTGAGTGTGAAGAAGATCTAAAGTTCAAGGTATCAGGACAGATATAGTGGGACCTCTGGTTATCTTACTCAGGGATCTGTGTTTGTATGACCAATTGAGCTGTCCTTATTAGTGCGTTATACTCAAAGGGGAAGGAGGGGGAGGGGGCTGCAGGCCCCTCAACAAGATATTTCTGTGAAAATTTGGGCAATATGCTGATATTGTCTCGGGCACTACAAAAATAATAAACTTCAATAATCTTGTTTGATGAGAGTCAGTAGTTCTGTATAATACCTCATCCTCAGGTAATTGGACTAACGTTCTAAGCTTGCCCGACTATAGTCTGACATTGATGTTGTGGAGTTTTGACACAGTCGGCACTCCATGCTTTCCTTCTCTGTCCAAGACGATGTTACAATATGTATTACTGTTGGCATTTTTTGTAACAAATAGAATTTCAAATCTGCACTAGCAATCCAGCATATACCTACTTATTTCATATTGCAAGTGTGAAATGTTACAAATACAATATTTTATGATTATGATTGGTGGTGGCGGCATGCCAGATGGGTCTCCTGGGGCGTTACATCGGAGTAAAGTTAAATCATATTTATTTCAGATAGCCTATCAAGTTTGTTTGGTTCAGTGATTTGTTCACGTTGCAAAACGCTTTAGAACACTGATTAGAGAGCTATTTAAATTTGGTATTCAAATTATTATCATGATTACGGAACAATCGTCAATAAATTTGCAAGATTAATTAATTTAACATTAGGCTATAAGATCATTTTACATTATTATTTATAGAAGTGACAGTGGAGTGTGCAGAGGGGTCACGGCATTTGCACATGGCTCCCTCCCCTTCCTGACGCCAAACTGGTGGAAATATTATACAGAAATATTGGTGGACTAACTTAAAAAGTGAAAATTCTTGGATATAAATTTACTTCCAATGGTAGCACCATGTTGCATCTTAATAACCTTCATTTGGTAAAAATTTCAGAAATTTAGAGAGGGAGATCTCACCAGCATCTGGTCCTTCCAGATTGGTTACATTTTTCGTGCAAATTGTTACAGCGCCCCCCCCCCCCCATTCCTAAATCAAATTGGGCTCCTACGCCTATAGTTAGTCACATAGTATACTCACTAATTCTAATACTGAAACAGTTTTGTGTTACACAAATTTCCTGCGAAATAAAATTACTTAGGATTGAGAGAGACAGGAATGATGTTATGTTGAGATGTACCTTGGTTAGATATTTCTGTAGTTTTTAGCAAAAAACATGATTTTGTCTAGTCTTTGCAACAGCTAGAAACTACTGGAATGTCAAAACATCTCCAATACCTTACTCTCTATTATGTGTTTGCTCAAGGCCCTTAATTGATCCCCTGGTCCCCTAATTTACTGCAGAAGTGAAAAAGACTGTTCCACCCAACACCCCCCCCCCCCCCTCTCATCAGAACTGCATTGATCCCTGCTATTAACACCCAAGCATTTCCCCATTCCAAAGTATAACTAATGTGCTATATTGGAAGTTATTGTTACTGTAGGTCATTATCACTGACAATTTATTTCAGCAGCTGGTCTAATTACTTAGCATGATCATTTCTATTTGTAATTACTATTAATTGATAGATACCAAAGATAATTTGTGATTTAGTTTTGACTTTTGTTTCAATGAAACATTTTCCATTGTTCCTGGTTGTAGCTTTTTTTTCACCTTGTTATTTCTTTTTTTGTTTTCCTTCTAGTTCAATCTTTAACATTTATTAAAAAGGACAAAATTCTGTATATGATCTCCTTGACCTAATATATCGGTGATATAAATTAGAATTTGTATTATGATTTCCTTTTAAAATTTTAGACACAGACCTTGGACATTTTGTTTGCCATTCATCTCCTAAAATGTAAATGAATTCAACATTTTAAAGTGTGCAATGAACTATTAAAGTTAAATCGTAGTATCTAACCAGCTTCATATAAAAATCTACTTCTGAAAGGTTTGATTTACCAGCCAACAATGCAAAAAGGGAAATATTTTAATCAAGTGCTCCTGGAGGAAGTTGGGCAGTTTGGGAGACATTCCTTATCAACTAATAGATATGCTCTCTCACAAGATATAACATTAATTACAAAATCATCCACTCACCCCCCCCCCCCCCCCAACTGTCCAAATAAGTTTGCCTTGAATTTCATTCATAATAGAGGGGAGTATTTGCTTTTTCAGATTTATGAAAAGTTTGGGACAAAGACAGTTGAAGTATATCAAGAACATATGTAGTGTTTCTCCCAAAATAATCAAAAAACTGTCATCCCGGTTATTACTAACTTGGTGTTTGTGATGGTTTCGTGATTCTTGGTATTTTAAGTTTTGCAAGATTCTTTTGTTTTAAAGTATTGGGAAATATATTTACCTTTATTTTTCTGTCAAACGTTTTGGAACTATAATGTACATTCCTTCTCCTTTCACATATATGTTTGTATTATTGATGGTGTACTGTATCATTAATAACTCTTTACTGGTCACAACTGCTGGAAGTACGAAAATAATAATAATACATGGAAAACAAATTAATATCCTTGGTCAATGAAAGGCAAGAAACATATAGGAATAATATATATGTAGCCATTTCTAAAGTGCTCCCTTGAGTTCTCTCAAATCACATGAATTCATAGATTCAGTACTTTTGCTCTAGTCAAGATTAGTCAATTAAACAGTTTTCCTTGTCAGCCAGTTATTTTGCTTTCCTCCTTTTTCTAAAAAGAACTAATTTTTTAGTTCCTATATTTATGATCCATGATTTGGAGACTGTTTTTTTTTTTTCTTCTTGTAATCCTGTCCATCTTTTCATCATTTTGGATTATGTTTTGATTACATTTTCAAGGGTAGGTTAAATTTGCTTGTGGTTCAGCAAATTGTATATTTCATTTCATTCGTGAGTGTGTTATGTTTCTATTTGTTCCTTTGGGAGTTAGTGCAATGTATAGTTTGATTAATGATAACAAATGAAGCCAGTAGCCTATACACAATGGAAATACTTAAAAGGTTTTAAGTAATGGCCTGAACTTTAAGTACTGCTAAAAATTTGCCCAAAGTTTTGACAAGTACCTTTCTTGTGGCGTGTCTGAATGACCAAATTATTTCCAACCATTGAGGAGTTTTAAATTAGACAATTAAATGTCTCGGTGTGGAAAAATAATATGATACTGGTAAAACAAATGCATGTAGATTAGAGCATGAACTTTGACCTCCAAATTTAGCATGCTCAAATTTCTTAAACATTTTAGAAGAATACCTTTCTTATATTTCTGAATCATAAAAATGATTTCCCAGCATTGAGAAGTGTTAAATTAGACAATGTCTCCATGTGGAAAACTAATTTTGATGGTAGTAAGTAAAATTCATGTAGATTAGAGCATGAACTTTGACCTCCAAATTTAGTATGCTAAAAATTGTTAAGCATTTTGAAGAATACATTCTTATATTTCTGAATCACAAAAATGATTTCCAAGCATTCAGGAGTGTTAAACTAGACAATGTCTCCATGTGGAAAACTAATGTTGATGGTAGTAAGTAAAATTCATGTAGATTAGAGCATGAACTTTCACCTCCAAATTTAATATGCTAAAAATTGTTAAGCATTTTGAAGAATTTCCTTTCTTATTGTGTTTCTGAATTACCAAATTATTTCCAAACATTGAGGAGTGTTAAATAGGAGGGTTAAATGTCTCAGTGTGGGAAGCTAATTTGATGGTGGTGGAAAGTAAAATGCCTTTTGCCGTGGGAACATGAATGACCTTTATCTGACCTGAGATAATATTGGCTAATAATGAGTTTTGGGCTTCAAGTCTGCAAATATTTGCCATCCAGTTGTAATCAGCAGTTAATTACATTTCTAGGTGTAAACAGTCATCATTTCCGAATACGATGATATTACCCATGTAGGTGCAACACGTGTACTGTACACTATAGATATTGCACACTAAATAGTACTTAGGTCTTACATAATATTTAAGTATAATTGCTAATCACCTCTATATAATGCTTTAACATTCATTTAATAATTAATGCAGGCTGTCCATCATTCCTACTTTCCATATTTCTTCTTCAATTTTTTGGTCTATAACTCTTCTACTTTTCCATAAAGAAATATTATCTACGGTTCCCTTCATTTCCCTACATTTCTTGGTTTGACTTTGCTCGGTAACATGATATTTCAAAATCCAGCGAATTGATGTAAAATTCAGCACATTACATTTGTGGTTACGAATCTCAAGGTGCACAAGAAACTTTTGCATTTCTGGCATCTCAAAAGTATGTTCTCGGTAAAATACCCCTTTCGTATTTCACATAGTTCTTCATTTAGCCAGTAGTATGTGCCTGAATAAGTTTCATCATGTCTGTTCAAGTTCATTTTGGGGGGGGGGGAGCGGGGGGTCTTACCATTTTCCTGCAATGTTGACAGTGTTGATGCACTTTCTCTACATGTGCATTCCTCCCTTTGTTATAAATTTCTTGCAAGGGTTTGCTGGACAGCCTGTTAATTATTAACGAATTTACAATTTTTTTTTGTGCATGCTACAACAGTTATGTCAGTTTGACACCTTTGTTTTATCTGGTTTCTTTTGTCTGCGTGGTAGACATTAACAAGCTTAAAGAGCTTCTATATCTTCTTGATATCTTCTTTGAAATGCCAATAAATACCTCGTTGGTCTAAATATATTAATGACTGCCTTGTGTGATTGAATACCACTGGGCAAAAAACTTACGTGTACAGCAATAATTAAGCCATAGGCTACCCATGCCTGTATGTTATGTTGGTCTTTCTTCGGTCAGAATGGTTTGCTTAAGTGTAAGTGTAATGTAAGAAATTTTGCTATATTATTTACATTCCACAAAATCTTTTGTTTTTTTAGAGTTTCTTAGAAATCTGCTATTATCTAATGAAATGGCAACAGTAGCAGTTTCTCCAAGGTTTTCGATCATTTCTTGCAATTTTCATATTGAAAGAAAATTAAAGGGTGCATGACAAAATTAATGGTTGTAGAATGTTAAAGTGTCTATTATCAACTCCTGGTAGTATTTCGACCCATTTTAATTATTAAGAAGTGTCCGAGGATCATCATTTAATTGACTGGACAACATATTCACACATACAACTGGGACAGCCTACCCCCCTCCTCCCTCCGTCCCCCGCAGATTAGAAAATGAAAAATCAATACAACAGGAAAACAAGATTATATGAAAAGTCGTTTCTTGAACAAGATAGTACAGTTTTTGAGAGTGTTGTACTGTTTCAATGCAGTGTGGTTTATATCTAAACATGATCTGTTTTAATTCTATGCCACCACAGTAAAACCTGCCATTTTATTTTAGTTATTTGTGTCAGTTTCGTATTATTATGGTTTTCCTCACGTTGTAGCAGTTTTGTTCCCTATATGTTTCTAGGGGGGTGATACACTAGCTGCAGTGAATCTACTGTATATAGTAGGTTATAGATTGTTACTCAGTCGTCTCCACTGCCACTATGCTGTTTACGTATCCATGGTGTTTTGGAGGGATTCGTGAAAAGGATCATTCTTTTGACAGTTGTTACGAAGACATGGTGAATATTTTACAGTATGTAGCCGTAATGTCTTCCAGTTAATAGTTTATATCGGTTTAATGAATGATATGCATGTGTTAATGTAAATACAGAGGAAAATAAACATAGGTGATAGTTCTACATTAAATTGTCTTGAAAGTCATTTCTTAATTTTTAAACGATGACAAACCATTTTACTAGTGGCTGAAGTTGATTGCTTACTAGAAGAATAAATAACAAAATTTGAACCATTTCTGAAACTTTAGACGAAAAATACCTACTCATAGCATTTTGTATTGCGAAGATATGAAGATGTGATATATTCTTAATGCATCTCGCAGCAGCTTTAGCAGCAGAATGGACAATTCATTTGAAAATGTCTTTTTTTTTTTTCTTTTTTTTCATTGTTGTTCTGCAAACTGATACTTAGTGACATTAAGCACAAAGAACTTTGGCAGCGAACTAACCATTCCCAATGTATCAGTTCTAGGACCAATCAACAAGATGTTAATAGCCATGTATGTATGTATGTATGTATGTATGGGTGTCCGCAAAGAAGAGTGAATGGAAATTCAATGTATATTAAAGAACACCAATTAAATTAAGTTCCTCTCTGAAATGTATTCGCTGCTTTAAAATCACTGTCAAAAGTTTTTCAAATTCATATTTTCATACAGGATTAGCCTAGATCCACGTTATATAGGCTAGCCTATGTTTGACCAAACAGAACAGCCTAGGCTCTAAAGCTCTAACTGTTATGTCAGTAACCCTAGGTCTTATATTACCTTGAAAGTAAAGTTAGACCTAAGTTAGGTAAGCCCTCAACTTAACGAGCTGTTGATCTTATAATGCAACTACGCTTTGGTGTTCAGGCCCATTGGTTTACTCTCCTGATTACTTTGCAGGGGTGTTGGAAGCTATTTAGGATTGGTACGGCAGATCAGAGTGTGGCCATCTGTCATAATTATCGGGGGACGTTTGGTTGGTCAAATTACACTACGCGCCATCATGGTTGGCGAGTAGCGTAATGGAGAAAATTTTGAAAAATGCCTCCAAGATTGCAGGAAATGGCACTTCCCGAGCTTGAAAACAAAACCCTTGCCATGCCAGAGTAGTCACATTTAGCCTACTTGCTTGTTTCATTTTGGTTCTTTATTTTTTGCCATTTTTTTTTATCTCAATACATTACATGTATAGAGATATTGTAACAGTAAGTGGGACTCTCTCTTCTCTTAAAAATTTTTCAGCGTCTTCATACAAAGCTATTTTTCTCTGGAATTTCCAGAGCAAGAATATATCATATAGATCAACAAAAGTTACTATTTTTTATTCGAGAATTTTATCTCATTCTATGACTTTTTCACCGATTTATGTCCAAATCGGACCGAAAAACGATTGAATCAGACCGTTTTTGCACACGCTCCGAAACTTGTTTGTAGGGAACTTTTGCCCACGTTTTCCTGCTTATTTGTTAATTATTATTCGATGTCTATGATTTATTATGGGCACGTGACATATTACTTCTCAGCGATTGGTTTGCTATCTGCAGTTCTATGTTTTATGAAAGAGAATAGAATAAGATTGTCTTTTAACAGTGGTATCGTCTAAGATAGGGTCCTATTTATTATATTTTTTATTAACATTTTAAACTTCCATTTGTTTTTACAGGTAGGTATGAATAAAAATTTTACTAGCGGTAAATGACATTTTATGGCTTTTATTTGCTTAATTTGATGTTTAAATGATATTTCTTTCTTAAAACAACACTGAGCTGCCGCCCCTACTTTTAGTAAAAAGGTCCGTTTTTGATGATTAAGCCCCGCCTCCAAGTCTGGTTTATAGCAGATTGGCTATGACTCATGGACAGCTACATGTTAGATATACGAAAATGGCTACACTCGCGACCAATTTTCTGTACTGTAGTTAGGTACGCAAGGTGTTGTGTATTGCATGCTAAATGCATATACACATTGTGCACTTTTGAATTTTGCGTAGTGCATTTAATTAATATTAGGCCTTCGTTTTTGTAACATACATTTAAGGATTGTACTGGGGTTCAGGTAGCTTTTCAGAGCAAGGGCCATGATAAGTTTGTTTGATTGCCCTTCATGTATTTTTGTATAATTACGTTTACACATCGTTGTACTTCTGAAGGCTACTTAGGCCTAATGCATTTAATAAAATATAGGCATAGCCTAGGCCTATTACTATTATTAGGCTTTCAGTGATAGCCACATTAGCATTGTACTGTGTTCAGACAGCTTTTCCTAGGAAGGACCAGGGAAAGTTTGTTTGATGGGTACGTATAAAAGAGGAGCCGGCCATAGCATCACAACTTTTATAAGACTATAAAAATTGTATACGGTTATGTTTTATTTTTAAGAATATAATATGTATAAGGTTATAAGAAGTATGTTTAGCTTTCTTTTGAACCTGTGATGTTTGACATAAAATGTACAAAGAATTAAAGTAAAATAACAAAATGGAGAGGAACTGAGGTGGCTATTACGGGAGGAGGAGGCCACCCATCACTTTCAAATAAAAACTTGTAATCTTCTTTTACATTATTTTTTCCAAGTCATAAATCCATGAAATCTTCATGTCAGAAAAATTGAGATGGAAAAACGTGGGTTGTTTTGATACTTGGAAGTGGACACAGTTTTGATGGTAGTCACCACTACAGTCTACAGTAACATACAGTAGGTCAATAGGCCTAGCTCTCAAGGCGGGCGTCAAGAATATGGTCGAGTTCGCCTCTTCTAATTTGGCCGTTGTCAATGACATCGAACTATATGACCAAAAAGTCCAACAGAGTTTGACCCAAGATGAAGGATACCACATAAAAAACAAGTTCTTAGGTATTCTATGACATTACTAAACCTTGCAACGTCGTTCTTTCGACAAACAGGCAATGAGCGCTAAAGGGCAACACTAGCAGGATAAAGTGTAACCTGCAGAGACTATTCGTGGCAAAGTAGCTTAAATGCAAGTTATATATATTTGTTGTACCATGATTGATATTGATAATTGTAGAGACAGAGCAAAGATTTGAAATTAGGAATCAAAATTAAAACTTCCAGTATTGAGTTACTGCGTCATTGATGCTCTTGTTCTTTCTTAGTTCTACTTTCTATTTATTTTTTTTGGCACCGTGAATATTGGTCCGGCCAATTGGACCTGCCGTACCGGCTCCGACGCCCCTGCTTTGGGCTCAATGGAGTGGGCTAGCAGCTACAAGAGCTTACTAAAGTTCTGAGAGCACTGTGTATCTGTCAACACCCTTGTAATGTAGAACTGAAATAATATTTGGAATACTTCAATTCATGATATAAACGGTATTAAGACAAATGTACGTTAAATGCAATTTTACCGACCATGAACGTACAAGATGGATGTTCCTGTATGCAAAAATGAGTGGTTGAAAAAGGTAACTGCTGTATGCTCTTTGCCTTCTAGACATGGTTGTAAATTCTGTATTCACACACATGACCATAGGCATTTAGGGATGTAACTACTTAATATATGTTTGCTTTGCTTATCAATAAGGCATGATGAATGCGGTTACAGTTGGCATAAAAGCAAACCTGCCTTGAAACTAACAGTTGTGCTCATAACAGAACTACATACCACTCACATCTTGATACTATATATCTGTACTCACTCTTAAATCTGTATGAGTTGGTTCAACACCACTTCCATTGTTTGTGCTCTCACTGTCGTGGTAATTGTTATCTTGTTCCTGTGAACATTGGAAGGAGTTACCATTTTAGTACGTCTATCTGAATATGCTTATTCCAAAATATGTGATTATCTAAAATGGGTCCATTGAATTAAAGCAATGAATTCAACGGTTCCTTTAAAATGCAATCAAATTTCTCATGATTATTTAATGGCCATTAAAAGAGCCGTTGCATTGTTTGCCTGTTGGACGAAGACAAAACTTATAAAAACAAATCTTTCTTAAAAGCAATAAATTCAACGGTTTCTTTAAAATGCAATCAAATTTGGCATGATTATTTGATGGCCCTTAAAAAGAGCCGTTGGATTGTTTGCTTGTTGAACGAAGACAAAACTTATGAAAACAAATCTTTTTGATATTGGATGGCACTAAAAAAGGATCCGTCCTTTTAAAGGCCGTCAAAATTTCTCTTGATTATTTGAAGGCCTTTAAGAAGGGCCGTCAAATTTCTGTACATTAATTGATGGCCCTTAAAAAGAGCCGCTAAATTTCTCTTGATTATTTGATGTCCCTTAAAAAGAGCAGTCAAGTTTATGTAGATTATTTGATGGCCCGTAAAAAAGGCTGTTGAATTTGTTTTTTGTCTGACTAAGACAAAACCTAAAAAGGGTCTATTGAATTAAAGCAATGAATTCAACGGTTCCTTTAAAGGCCGTCAAAATTCCTCTTGATTATTTGATCGCCCTTAAAAAGAGCCTTCAAATTTCTCTTGATTATTTGATGGCCCTTAGAAAGAGCCGTCAAGTTTCTGTAGGTTATTTGATGGCCCTTAAAATGAGCCGTTGAATTCGTTGTTTGTCGGACGAAGACAACACCTAAAAAAGGGTCCATTGAAATAAAGCAACGAATTCAACGGTTCCTATTAAGGGCAATAAATTTTCTCTAGATTATTAAAAAGCCTTAATAGAGTGCCGTTGAATTCGTTGCATGCAAGACGAAGACAAAACATATATACAAATCCTTCTGGTATTGGATGGCATTAAAAAGGGTCCATCGAATTAAAGCAACGAATTAACGGTGCCTTTTAAAGGCCGTCAAAATTTCTCTTGACTATTTGATGGCTCCTAAAAAGAGCCGTCAAATTTCTATAGATTATTTGATGGCCCGTAAAAAGAGCCGTCAAATTTCTGATTTTTAGGGGACATGAAATAATCTACAGAAATTTGACGGCTCTTTTTAAGGGTCATGAAATAATCTACAGAAATTTGACGGCTCTTTCCAAGGGCTATCAAATACTCTTTAGAAAATTGACGGCTTTTTTAAAGGTCATCAAAAAATCTACAGAAATTTGACGGCTCTTTCTAAGGGCCATCAAATAATCTACAGAAATTTGACGGCCTTTTTAAGGGTCATCAAATATGCTACAGAAATTCTTGATTATTTGATGGCCCTTAAAAAGAGCTGTTTAATTCGTTATTTGTTGGACGAAGACAAAACCTATAAATAAATCTTTCTTGTTATAGGATGGCACTAAAAAGGGTCCATTGAAATAAAGCAACGAATTCAACGGTTCCTATTAAGGGCAATAAATTTTCTCTAGATTATTAAATAGCCCTAATAGAGTGCCGTTGAATTCGTTGCATGCAAGACGAAGACAAAACTTATATACAAATCTTTCTGGTATTGAATGGCACTAAAAAGGGTCCGTCCAATAAAAGCAACGAATTCAACGGTGTCTTTTAAAGGCCGTCAAAATTTCTATAGATTAATTGATGGCCCTTAAAAAGAGCTGTCAAATTTCTATAGATTATTTGATGACCCTTAAAAAGAGCCGTCAAATTTCTGTATATTATTTGATGGCCCGTGAAAAGAGCCGTCAAATTTCTGTAGCATATTTGATGGCCCTTAAAAGAGCCATCAAATTTCTCTTGATTATTTGATGGCCCTTATAAAGAGCTGTTTAATTCGTTATTTGTTGGACGAAGACAAAACCTATAAAACAAATCTTTCTTGTTATAGGATGGCACTAAAAAGGGTCCATTGAAATAAAGCAACGAATTCAACGGTTCCTATTAAGGGTAATAAATTTTCTCTAGATTATTAAATAGCCCTAATAGAGTGCCGTTGAA
Source organism: Apostichopus japonicus (assembly GCF_037975245.1). Lineage (NCBI taxonomy): Eukaryota > Metazoa > Echinodermata > Holothuroidea > Aspidochirotida > Stichopodidae > Apostichopus > Apostichopus japonicus. The sequence goes on from NC_092561.1 coordinate 15,073,861, forward strand.
TTCGTTGCATGCAAGACGAAGACAAAACATATATACAAATCCTTCTGGTATTGGATGGCACTAAAAAGGGTCCGTCCAATAAAAGCAACGAATTCAACGGTGTCTTTTAAAGGCCGTCAAAATTTCTATAGATTAATTGATGGCCCTTAAAAAGAGCCCTCAAATTTCTATAGATTATTTGATGACCCTTAAAAAGAGCCGTCAAATTTCTGTATATTATTTGATGGACCTTAAAAGAGCCATCAAATTTCTCTTGATTATTTGATGGCCCTTAAAAAGAGCCGTCAAATTTCTGTCGATTATTTCATGGCCCCTTAAAAAAGCCGTCAAATTTCTGTAGATTATTTGATGTCCCGTAAAAAAGTCCGTTGAATTATTTTTTTTCTTGCACGAAGGCGAAACATATCAAAACAAATCTTTCTTGTTTTGTTATTGAATGGCACTAAAAAGAGTCCGTCAAATTAAAGCAATGAATCCAACGGTGCCTTTTACAGGGCCATCAAAATTTCTTTTGATTATTTGATGGCCCCTTAAAAAAGCCGTCAAATTTCTCTTGATTATTTGATGGCCCTAAGAAAGAGCCGTCAAATTTCTGTAGATTAGTTGATGGCTCTTAAAAAGAGCCGTCAAATTTCTGTAGATTATTTCATGGCTCTTAAAAAGAGCCGTCAAATTTCTGTAGATTATTTCATGGCCCCTTAAAAGAGCCGTCAAGTTTCTGTAGATTATTTGATGTCCCGTAAAAAAGTCCGTTGAATTATTATTAATTTTTTTGAAACATATAAAAACAAATCTTTCTTGTTATTGAATGGCACTAAAAAAAGGTCCGTCTAATTAAAGCAATGAATCCAACGGGGTGCCTTTTAGAGGGCCATCAAAATTTCTCTTGATTATTTGATGGCCCCTTAAAAAAGCCGTCAAATTTCTGTAGATTATTTGATGGCCCTTAGAAAAGAGCCGTCAAATTTCTGTAGATTATTTCATGGCCCCTAAAAAGAGCCGACAAATTTCATGGCCCCTTAAAAGAGCCGTCAAGTTTCTGTAGATAATTTGATGTCCCGTAAAAAAGTCCGTTGAATTTTTTTTTTTTTTTGCACGAAGGCGAAACATATAAAAACAAATCTTTCTTGTTATTGAATGGCACTAAAAAGGGTCCGTCGAATTAAAGCAATGAATCCAACGGTGCCTTTTAAAGGGCCATCAATTCTCTTAAAAGAAAATGCCATCAAATTTCTCTTGATTATTTGATGGCCCTTATTTTAAGTTTCTCTAGGTTATTTGATGTCCCGTAAAAAAGTCCGTTGAATTATTTTTTTTTGCACGAAGGCGAAACATATAAAAACAAATCTTTCTTGTTATTGAATGGCACTAAAAAGGGTCCGTCGAATTAAAGCAATGAATTTAACGGTGTTTTTTAGATCGCCATCAAAATTTCTCTTACTTATTTGATGGCCCTTAAAAAGAGTGGTCAAATTTCTGTAGATTATTTTAAGGCCCTTGGAAAGAGCCGTCAAATTTCTGTAGATTATTTTATGGCCCCTAAAATGAGCCGTCAAATTTCTGTATATTATTTCATGGCCCGTAAAAAAGTCCGTTGAATTATTATTATTTTTTTCGAAGTGATTATTCGCAGGGCAGCCCGGCGAATAACATACACAGACACTTTATTCGCAGGGCTGTGACGATTTCGAAAATAGGTTTATTATTGGCTTTCAATGACATCATTTTTGATGTGACGTCATTCATTTGACCTCTGCACCTTAAAGGCGCGCAAACCCGAAGTTCTTTCATGTCTTGGTGAATGCCTGTCTTTCAGTTTCAGGCATTCAGAATCAGATTCACCGTCTTTGCCGGGTTTTTTTATGTCATGAATTATTAGAAAAATATTGTTTTTGAACCGACTGACATAAGAAGAACTTAATTGCATTTGCACATTAAATTTACGATTCAGCCCTAGGGGCCTAGGCCCTAAGTCTGTAAGTTCTAACGTAGGTAGCCTAGCCTAAAATACATGTCGTAAGCGCTACTGTTGGGCTAGGCTAAATCGACTAACCAATGGTAAGCCACTGCCTAGGCATGCTAACGTTAGGTGTAGGCAATGATTAAGAATATGAAATGATGGAACAGTTGGCCCCAAGAAACTGGCTCATTAGGAATTTTCTCGGGTCCCCATACTGATATCAATTTCAAAATGTGTATGAGGCAAAAGCCAATTTCAGGGACATCAAATATCATATGTTAAGGGTCCCAGATTTATGAGATGCAAAAAGGGCTTCTGAAATGTCAATTTTGGGGTCCTTAATTATGCCAATCTTTATGGCCCCATAACGTCAAAGATACAGTAGGTTCTACTTGAGGGGCTATTGAGGGGCTTGAAAGGCCGGTTTTGCTATTGATACCAGTCAGTTTAGGGGCCTTGAAAAAGCCAACCTTTTGGGCCCAAATAGTCTTAACCACTTCATCAGCTAATTTTTGGCACCCCAGCAGTTCAATTTTAAAAGCTTATTTTAAGGGAGCTTACCTTGGGATTCCCCAAAAGCTGACATTGCCTAAAAGCCAATATGGTCAAGGGTGTGACACTCCCCCCCCCCCCCACACCTTTACATGCAAATGAGCAGTCACTCTGCAAAAACATAGGTGAAAATGAGGGATGAAATTTTTTTATGTTGGCGGTACTAATGCTAGACTGGTTCAATCTTAAGGCCCTAGGCTCCCAAAACCAATCCTAGCAGCATTAAGATAGGACTCACGAAGGCCAATAAATTCCCCAAAATATAGGGGCTCCCAATTAAGACTCTCCAAAAGCCAGCTGGTACCCAAAACGCAAACTCGAATAGCCCCAAAAGTTACTGAGCCTGTTAACCCAGTCGAAGGCTGCCCTGTGAATAAGGTGTATGTGTCTCGCTATTCGCAGGGCAGCCCTGCAAATAAGATGCTTATGTCCGGCTATTCGCAGGGCTGCCCTGTGAATAAGGTGTATGTGTCTGGCTATTCGCAGGGCTGCCCTGCAAATAAGGTGTCTATGTTCGACTGTTTGCAGGGCTGCCCTGTGAATAAGATGCTTGTGTCCGGCTATTCGCAGGGCTGCCATGCGAATATGATGTTTGTGTCTGGCTATTCGCAGGGCTGCCCTGCGAATAAGATGTTTTTGTCTGGCTATTCGCAGGGCTGCCCTGCGAATAAGCCCCACCTATTTTTTTTTGCACGAAAGCGAAACATATAAAAACAAATCTTTCTTGTTATTGAATGGCACTAAAAAGGGTCCGTCGATTAAAGCAATGAATCTAACGGTGTTTTTTAGATGGCCATCAAAATTTCTCTTACTTATTTGATGGCCCTTAAAAAGAGCTGTTTAATTCGTTTTTTTTTTGGACGAAGGCGAAACATATATACAAATCTTTCTGGTATTGGATGGCACTAAAAAGGGTCCATTGAATTAAAACAACGAATTCAACGGTGCCTTATAAAGGCCGTCAAATTTCTCTTGATTATTTGATGGCCCCTTAGAAGAGCCGTCAAATTTCTGTAGAGTATTTGATGGCCCTTAAAAAGGGCCGTTGAATTCATTGCTTGTTTGACGAAAACAAATCTTCTGGAATATTTGATTGCACTAAAAGGGGTCCATTGTATTATATCAACGAATTCAATAGTTCCTTTTAAAGGCCATCAATTGTCTGTAGATTATATAAAAAATCTATAAAAACATTTTTTTCTGGTATTGGATGGCATTAAAGAGGGTCCGTCGAATTATAGCAACTAATTCAACGGTGCCTTTTAAAGGCCGTCAAAATTTCTCTTATTATTTGATGGTCTTTTAAAAGAGCCGTCAAATTTCTGTACATTATTTGATGGCCCTTAAAAAAGGGCCGTCAAATTTCTATAGATTATTCGATGGCCCGTGAAAAAAGCCGTCGAAATTCTGTAGAATATTTGATGGCCCTTAAAAAGAGCCGTCAAATTTCTGTAGATTATTTGTTGGCCCTTAAAAAGGGCCGTCAAATTTCTGTAGATTATTAAATGGCCCTAAAAAAGAGCCGTTAAATTCATTGATTGTTTGACGAAAACAAATCTTTCTGGAATATTTGATGGCATTAAATCAACGAATTCAACAGTTCCTTTTAAAGTCCATCAATTTACTGTAGATTATATAAAAACCTATAAAAACAAATCTTTCTGGTATTGGATGGCATTAAAAAGGGTCCGTCGAATAATAGCAACTAATTCAACGGTGCCTTTTAAAGGCCGTCAAAATTTCTCTTATTATTTGTTGGCCCTTAAAAAGAGCCGTTGAATTCGTTTTTTTTTTGGACGAAGGCGAAGCATATAAAAAAAAATCTTTCTGGTATTGGATGGCATTAAAAAGGGTCCGTCAAATTATAGCAACTAATTCAACTGTGCCTTTTAAAGGCCGTCAAAATTTCTCTTATTATTTGTTGGCCCTTAAAAAGAGCCGTTGAATTTGTTGTTTGTTGGACAAAGAATAAACATAAAAAACAAATCTTTCTGGATATCGGATTGTACTAAAAAGGGTCCGTCGAATTAAAGCAAATAAAAACCCTTTGAAACAAACGAATTCAACGGTTCCTGTTAAGGGCCATCAAATTTCTCTAGATCATTTGATGGACTTAAAAGAGCCGTTGAATTCGTTGCGTGCCAGACGAAGACAAAACCTATAAAAACAAATCTTTCTTGTTATTGGATGGCACTAAAGGGTAGTAATAGTAAGTTGAGTCTCGTCTATCCGACATGCTCAATGATTAACCTCCGCCACGTATCACGATCTTGCGCAAGGTTTATTGATCCCTCGAAATTGTTAATATTAATGTCCTTAAATTGCGACTTTATTTTTCCAAGCAAGGTAGTCACGGGCCTTCCTACTGGTTTAGCAGTACGTCTTTGTGCTTCTCTTAAAGCAACCTTTGCTGGAGCGTCCTCCTGGAGTCTTGCTACATGACCGATAATACTCAATCTCCTATATTTGCGACCATGGATGACCAAGGTGTTTGGTTGGTTCGTTGTAGAGCTCTTCATTTGATAACCAATTGTTATTGATCCATCTAATGTTGAGCATATTTCGAAGTAGTCTCCTTTGAAAAGTGTCAATTCCACTAAAACGGGTCCGTGGAATTAAAGCAACGAACTCAACGGTTCATTTTAAAGGGCCATCAAATCTCTCTAGATAATTTGATGGCCCTTAAATGGAGCCGTTGAATGCGTTGTTTGTTTCTTGTTATTGGATGGTACTTAAAAGGTTCCAAGGAATTTAAGCAACGAATTCAACGGTTCCTTTAAAGGGCCATTAATTTTCTCTAGATTATTTGTTGGCCCTTAAAAAGAGCCGTTGAATTTGTTGTTTGTTGGACGAAGACGAAACACTTAAAGAATTCTTTATTGTTATTGGATGGCACTAAAAAGGGTCCGTGGAATTAAAGCAACAAATTCAACGGCCCTTTAATGGGCATAAAATATTCCAGAATAATTTACTTTTATATGTCTTCGTCCAACAAGCAACGAATTCAACGGCTCTTTCTTAGGTCCATCAAAACCTTCGAAGGTGATATGATGGCCCTTCAAACGAGCCGATGAATTAAAGCAACGAATTCAACGGCTCCTTTTTAGGACCATCAAAACCCTCTGGAGTATTTGATGGCCTTAGAAAGGAGCTATTGAATTAAAGCAATGAATTCAAAAGCTCCTTTTTAGAGCAATCAAATTTCTCTAGATTATTTGATGGCCCTGAAAAGGTGCCGTTGAATTTGTTGCTTGTTGGAGGAGGACGATACATATAAAAAAAAAAAAGGAGTTATTCAGTACTTTTCTCATTGACCTTTCCTAAATTTTGGGTTTAATGTTATAATGTTTATACTGAAATTAATATCTTGCACTGTTTGCAATTTTGTCCCAGTGGTTCATGATTGGCTTTTTCCATGGTTACTGCATTATGGGTTTTAAAGATCTGCTTCAAGTTCGTCATACATCTGTAAATTATTTGCATTATTTAAAAAAGCCACAAGGACGACTGACTTTAAGATGGATTAGAAGGAAGGCACATTATCAAAGGGATGGTAGAAAGTCAGAAAGTGTTTCCAATTTAACAGAAGAGGTAAATGGTCTAGTAAAGTGTGTACTCTTTTTAGAAGACATGTGGTTATGGACTTAATCTAAAAAGAAAGGTGTGTAGTGTATTAAGATATTGTCACTTGCGGAGATTACACAATAATTACGAATAGACACATTGTCACGGTATCTTCATGTACTTTATAGGTACTCAATATGTTCAATCAATAAAGTTTAATCTGAAACACGCGACCGAAGAGTTCGGGTGTTTTCGTACGACCAGACTCAAAACACGACACAATCCTTTCAAAACATTTAACTTTAACTTACTTTTAATATGATGTCTTACACTAGATACTCCGTATACGACCTAGCAAACCAACATGTTATTTTACCTTCACCGCGTTCCTTAAAGCAAGACCGGCCAGACGGTTACAAAAACATGTTTCAACTGATTAACCTGATAAACAAGGATAAAGAACACCATTCGAATGTACCTTGCTGTATGAGTCTCCTGCAAAGCTATCCACTGGAAAAGACGAAAAGAATTTTAACTCTTGCAGAAAGTAACCTGTGGCATTTACAAGAGTCATTTTAGCAGGACAATAATGTTCACGCGTGATCTTTGCCTGAGTACATACGTCACCTCCGAAGCGACGAATCTCGCATTGGTGTTCCTTCAGTACCTGACAGAAGCTAACGTTCCACTGTAAATTGTCACACTTCCAGAAGTCAAACGGCAGTGGATAGCTGGTCACATGAAACGTTTTGCCCACTACATCGCTCATTTTTTGGGCGATTATCTTTTCCATGTTCTTACTGCATTCCGCTTCTTGCTGAACTTGCAATGTCAGAACGTCATTACCTTTGTGGACTGTCACATATCCGTCTTCGCTCTCATCGATCCTGTCTACTTTTGTTATAACATCCTTGTTGGTAGGGTATGGGTGGAACACATCCGCAGGGGATTCATGAAAAGAATGATAGATCAATACTCCCTTCTCGGACCCGGACACATACGGTACCTGGAAAGCGACTCCTCTGATCGTCGCTTGATTCTCTGAACCAGGAGACAGTTCGCGGTTAAGAGTGAAATCATCTATTTCAAAAACAGCAACTTGAACTTCTACCTCTGCTGGTTCGCAGGGAATCTGGTTCGATCCAGGCAACTCTAGTTGTACATCTATATGTAAAGATATTCAATGTCAAGCAATGAATTGAAGGATATGTTTTTATATTTAAAACACGTGGCGTTATGATTTGCAGGAATCTTGTAGCGATGACTGTTGAAAAACTCTTATAAAGATAAGCCTACATTCAGAGATGATGTAGCGTCAGACGGAGTTGTAAAAATGACATTTTAATTTCAAGAGTTTGAATATTGTGGCTCAAAATTATATGACATAGTAATAAATGATGATGTGGACAAAGTTTCATAGGTAGTCGTATTTTTGCTAATTTGAACCATAATATATCGTTCCACAATATTATAATTTCACAATATTTGACCCAAAATAATTAATATTTGGTCGATTATCCTCTTTCCAGCAGTTTTTTGAAGATGATTGATTAGTGCCGAAATTGCTCCATTTTCGTCTTTTACCCATTGGTCAAGGAGGATGTTTGACATTCATTCAGATGAAAATAAAAGACCAGTCCTCCGGATACGCACGCCTCTTTTGAACCTCATACAACGTTTTAAGAAAGCTAATTTATTGTATAAAAATTCCTCAAGATACACACCATTTGACGTCTACATTGCTCTTTTCTATGGAAGGAATGCCCAAACCACTTTCATGCAAGTCGGCTGAAACGACCATAGGGACACACCCTTTCATTGATAAAATCCTTCATTCCATGAAACACCAAAAAGGACCACAATTGATGATGGTAATGTGATATGGTATGATAATAGTATAAATTTATATGATAATATATAGCAGATACACTATATTATACTAAGTTTAATTTAAACGATTAGAATAAGATTTTACACGATAATAATAATAAGAAATTACACGATCATAAAACAAGAATACGACTTTCTATTGAAACTGCTGACAATATAACACGTGCGTATGCATTAGCATATAATTCATAGGGTGGACCTCACGACTCACATACTCAAAATAAGTGGTTCGCTTCATACTTATGCAAGGCCCCAGATTCCATGTTGGGCAGGAGGATATTTCTGGTCTTGGATTGTTATCCGAAGAGAGTAGAGCTAAATTCATTAGGTTAAACCACACACACTTAAATCTTTAACAATTGTAGTTTAAACGTAACAGAACCATTAAGTTGATTGTAAACATTGTATAAAATATTGTTTGGGAGAATTTGTGCTGTAGACCGAGATATATAGAGTTTTGTACGTGTATTGGTAGTTTAGGAAGTACGTTGCTCTTCATTAGTCATCGGTGTGTTGCAGAACGTGGTGCTGGCTCGGTAGGGAAGTTTTCACACTTTTCTTACAAAATCACACCAAACTTCAGTTTATGTCAAGAAAGAATGTATACCAAAGTAGACAGACTAGGTACGAATCAACTGACAACTGATTAGGAACTCACCATTATGCTGACAGAAATTTAGAGAATTATATATTGTAAATAATACAATAATCTTAGGTAACATAAACACAAACATACATGCAGAGGGACACACAAGCACAAGCAAAAAGTCTTACTGTTGCCGCAGAAAAAATCTTGTTCTTTTCGGCGCTGCAAATACTCAGCTACTGGACCCCTCGGTACCAAAAACCTGCCAAATTTTCCCTTTTCTGCGAATTGCCTCAAATTTGGTAATACTGTCCTCTCCAGGCCGAGTCCATTCGTCCAAACATTCACGAAGAGGAGACAGAAATAGAAGTTGCAGATTGAATCCATCTTAGTAGAGATCACTTTCACGAGTGATTAAACCAAAAGAAATAATGAGGAACAACCGAATATATATATTTATATATGCATAACGTTTAGGCGACATCACGCGTAAGTAACTTTTATAGCCAAGGCAAACGAAGCGTCTTCTTCTTCATGGTATCGATTACTTTATACGTAGCCTTTCTATCATCATTAATAAGTACGGGTATATAATAAGCTGCATAACTTTATTATATATAGAAGTACAATTTATTAAATGTCAAGTAGCTCCACCATCTAGTTCGAATACAAAAAAAAGTACATAACTGTTTTTTCCATCATAGTAAGTACTTTGGAAAAATATGTCGGATGTCTTCGCAATTTTTTTATTATCTGGTATAAAATGTCGTTTATTCAACAATTCTTGGTTACCTAACGACAACATAACAATGGGGATGTATGAAAGTTTTTGACAGCGTTAGCGGTTTCGTGCATGTAACCTTATCATGTTGTGATTGGTTAGTTTCGTTGTGACCCATACGCTGGGTCACGTTACTAGTCTGGTGATAGCTTATTGCTTGGCACACACCCTCTTCGCTTCACAAACCTGGCTACTTCCATTTCCTCGCCATACCATGCACGTCTTCTCGCTACATGTGGAATTTGCTTCATGCCAGTTTTGGCTTCACAAATTTGCGATGCATCACACGATTGTCATGGTTGTCGCAACGCTTCGAACCCATGTTAGTTTGTAGTTTATAACTATATACTACCAATTTGAAAATGATTAGTTACAGTAATGATACAATAATTCTCGTCTGAGCAACTTAGAAGCCTTAAAGTTATTGTCGCGTTATGATAGAACCTTTAATTTTTTTATTTTAATTTTTGTTTTCTTTCTTGAAGCTGACAGTGACATTTTTAAGAACCCCTTTTGTGAAGTACTTGTGTTAAACAATTAACTTACTTCACTAGATTGTCTTTATTTACATCTATCAATTTCTAAATTCTTGTTGGTCAAGATTTTGTCAAGTCATTATCTATTTTTTTTCTTTAACTTCCATTTCGAATGATATTTCCAAACTGTCTCGATGATTTTAAAGAACACATTTTAGACAGTTAAGCCACAATCTTATCACATTTATTCACGAACGGTGTAATTTATTCTTAGATTAACTTATTTGAATTAAATTATAATATTAAACTAGCCTTTCGTTGCAACCCTTTCACTTAAGTAAGGAAATCGAAACTCTTACCAGCCTTATTGAAACACACTAAACTTATGAGCGGTTATGTATTTATTGTGTGTTTTGTTTGATGTATTTATGTATTTATTATGTATTTATTCACAACCGATACGATATATGTTATGATGATTCAATTAATGCTTTGTTATGATGGATTTAATGTAATGTCATAAAAACTATAATTAATATAAAAGCATGTGTAAACTACTAAATATATACATATGAAAGAGAGAACGTTTCAGAGATACCACGATAATATTATTTTTTTAGTTGTTTTAAACATTTTCCTGTTAATGTATATAGTGACTCAACAACATTTCAACCAATCATTTTCAACTAAAGAAACATTTCATATTAAACTTTGGAAGGATCGAACTTAACGAAACATTTTCTTTCATACGTTTCTAGTCCCTCATGTCATCTTAATATTATTTTATTATTTATTGAATTTGATATGGCGCAACCCCAACAAAGTTTTCGGTTGCGATGTACAACAAAATACAAAGAAAGAATAAACCATTCATAAGAAAATAAGATCTCAAATGGTGTAGAAAAATATACTTTATGAATGTACAAAAATAAACAATTGTTATGAAAATCAAAGAGGAAAATAGAAAATGCAAAATGTTATATAAAATCTAAAAGAAAATTCAAAAATATGAAATATAATGAATACAAATATTGAAAATTTGAAAAATTGGGTATATAAGTGATTAGCCAGGAAAAAAAAATATGTTTTGAGTTTTCTTTTAAAAATTGCAAGATTCTCAGATTGTTTGACATGGTTAGGTAATTTATTCCATTGCTCGGCGCCAATATGTTTAAATAGCATTATCAAAACAACACACACTGTTGGAGTGACGTTAAAACGCATTATAGGTGTTAGGGAAACATTTTCCTTACTTTCTGTTTAATAACTTTGAATACAATAATACCATTATACGATCTCGGTATCTTAAAATGTAATCGCGTTTTCTTCCACACATATTAACTTCAGATTATAAATGATGGAATCGCTCAAATAACAAGTTTCAAAGTGGAACGTATTGTTATGCAATTTCATTGAAGATTACTTATAATGTAAATTTGAAGGAATTCTACTTTTCCAACAGATTGAACATTAAGCACATTTCCTGCTTAACCTTCTGTTTCATTGGACATACGGATACCGAGAGCTATACAAGTTATTAATGTAATTAAAATTACGGCAGTTAACTTTGCAGAAATTGGAAACGGTTAATTTGTGGGATTACGTGCTGTGCTTAATAATTCTAGTCTACTTTCAAAGACCCAGATATTTAACTCAAGTGCAATGTTCATTTATTTCGTTATATATATTTAGGTATATATGCATGATAATTATATAACAACTTGATCTTAAAAGTCTAGCATTGTTGATTGTTTCCGCGTGCTAATGAGGAAATAACATTCTTACACTACGTATTATCATAACACCAAGTAAATATTGTAATATGGCTGTCATTCCATGTAGTCAATGTTAACCCTAGTACGGGATTATCCAAAACACCTTATTACTGGAACGATCTGATCAGATTTATTGAGCTTTTCGCGAGTCTCATTTTTAAACACTACTTATCTACAGATAAGTAGAAACATGTTTCACAAGACTACGTTAAGAATCTTTGAAGACATAACGTCATATAGGTGAGGCGATTATGCGGATGAACACGTTAAGATGGCTGGAACAACCAAATGCTAAACACAAGTGTCAAGTACTTGCATAGTCCTCACCGGTCAGCCTTGGTCAGTATACGTTCGCGGATACGTTTGGTACATTTAGTCACATTTGATGGTAGAGAATGTCACATTTGATGGTAGCGTCTCTTTCCATTGAGACGGGTTTGCTATTATTCAGTTCATATTTACTGAAATCAAATATAACGAAGAAGCAGAAAAGGAAACGTTACGGATCGAATCGAATCGAATCGCAATATGCAATAAACATAGCAATGAACAATCTGATTATAACCATGTCGCTTATTTTTTTTTTTTAAATCGTGGCTTTCGAATGAACATCTGTACGATATTAGAGTTCAAGATAATTACCGCAAAGTTTGAACTCGTTTAACCCGTCCTAATAACGCATACATGATCAATTTTGGTTAGATCTCAAATTATGAAACTGAATTTTGCGATAGTTAATATTCAAATAAGCAGTTTGTAGAATTTTTGTTGTGGACTCGGTTCAAAAAATGTACACTATGTATACGCTTAAAGAGAGAAAACAGGATTGCTAGAAAGCTAAATAAGTACTAGTGAGCACACTTTAAATTTATAGTGCAAAATCACTGCATTGACAAGTGCTTTTTCTCATAATTGGAAGCGTGAAATACTGTCTAGTTGCTCAGTTGGTTACTCTAAGTATCGGTTTGTTTTGTAAAATTAATTATTGTCTAATTGGCGAACCGCCTGCAGTATATTAATTTTAATGGCACAATTTTATATTAATAGCTGGTATAAACAGATTTTTCATTTTAATTCAGCTCTCAGGAGCATGAGCAAAACTTCTTTTTGTTAAGACACTCTGTTTGATGAAAACTTAGTTATATTCTTCAACACCAACAAGGACAGTTTTCAAGGTTTATCTATAAATGAACCCAAAATTAGACAACTTTCATTCAAACCATAAATACTTGCAAGCGTAGACTCCTCAACATAATTGGTCAATTGTCTTGGCAGATTGTTCTATCAGTAGTCTGGTTGTGTTATTTTGGCACGATTGAGACCCGCACTCAGATGTGAATAGTGTGTCGCGATATATCGCACTGGCAAGGAGAAACACAAACAACGCTTCAATTAGAAAGACGAGAAACAGACGTTCATTCACACTTTGATTACTAGTATACCACATTGCCAAGTTGGACTAAATATCTAATAAAAATGTTACTTAAAATACGCCACTAAACCAAGGGATGAACACATCATTTAATGCTAGAAAGAAGGAACATCGAACTCAAATTTGTCATCTGGCTTCTGAAATATCGTCAATTTCTTTCCAATGTTCCGCCACAGAACATAAAACTTTCACCAAACTTTCTCCACAGCTAGCATTGCTTTTATTGCCTTGTACGGGCATATACCAGTAGTAGCCTTGCCGGTGCCCGGTGGGGTTTCCCCTTCCCCCAACCCATGTATAAAACTGCGCCTTGCCCCTGTCTGTGGCACAACCAAGTGTCCCTCCTTAGATCTGTGGTGCTTCCCCAGCTCAAAATTCCTGGCTACATGCATGGCCTTAGTATCAAGAGATCTGGAACTGTATCGCAAGCTATGTAGATTGCCTGTATCAGTAAGAAACTTCATTAATTTTCACAGGTTGAATAACACCGTGAAATATTAGCAGTGAAGTTATTCAATCAAGAATTACCCCCTCAATTTTTAACTGGAAACATTAACTACAAGAACGTCCCACTGATTAATAATCAGCAGTTAGTTTTACGACGCTTAAGCGACCACAAATGTGGGGGAGCTCGCAAGGGCTCATATATACACGAAGGGTAGCTTCGAATTCAACATTTTAACTCAAATTTGGAATCTTTTCAATTTTAGAAAGTCTTTTCATATGGGAAAACCGTAGATTGTTCTTGGATGAAAATCCCACCTTACCGGCCGGGTATTGAACCCGGAACCTCCCGATTGCTAAGCCTCATTGCTTCAAATGCCACCGCCTTTATCCACTCGGCCTCAGCACCGGTTTGAGTAACAGCTGCCGTCCGTACGTGTTTGGTTATTACGAAGAGACATCACACCCTATTAGCTTTTCTATTAGCGTTGTTATTAGCGTTTTCATTATTTAAATGACAGTTTTGCTTTATAATTAAAAAGGTAGAATATAATCAGATATAATTGGACTTGCAGGTTTATTCGATAGATGCATAATAATTAATAACTGAAATTATTTTGTGGCGTAAAAGTTCAAACGTAGAAAAAGGTAAAATATCATAGTTAGATTATATACCGTAATAGAAATACAACAACACATAAAGCAGAAATATAAAGCAGAAATATAAAGCATTAGGAGACACTCGTAAAGGGTCACGGATTTTGAGTTTGCTGGAGTGACGCCATTTAATTGCAAACGAATCTATTTATGGTTATTAATATACTTATATCAAAAATAAGACAACAATGAATTGTAATTGTCATGAAAAAAAAGGACACACATATAATGAAATCAATATCTGTTAAAGCTAAAATGTGCAAGAAACCCTTTCTAGACGACTTTGTCGATTGCCGTTAAATTCCTTCTGACACTACCTCGTGATATGAACTTGTGATATAAGGACAAGTACAACGTTACCGGGCAGGGGTCAAATTTAAGGACAAAAAAATATAATATGCCATACCTCCAACGGAAAGCATTGCAATGAAAACATGCAAAGGTAAAATGTATAATGCACAATATTATCAGAAAATGTGGTTACCATTGTTACTGAAGTCATGAGGTCAACGTCCAAATGTATAATATCAGTGCAAATGTCTTTCAAAAAACTAAATTGGTTTGCCGATTACTTTCAAACTTGGAAAGAAGAAGAAGAATGCAAAATATATACAGATATATGTAGTTTGGTGTTATGTTACCAATTGGATTTATGACAATCACCCTAGCATGAGTGCAAAATACAGATTGTCTATACCACCAGCTTATATATTGGAAGGAATACATTGAGTAACAACATCATAGCAGTACTGAAATGTATACATCTACTGGGGAATTGCGCAATCGTAATCATTCGTTCAGCTAGATATGCCGGTTGAACAGCAAAATTCGTTATACCCGGCAGTTGGGTGAATCTAGTGCTAGATAGCTTCTTTCTCTTTCTCAAATAGTGACCAATGTGAGAAATTCATCCTGCGAACAATCGGAAAACATTTCCGTTCTTGTATTGTGTATCTCAACAATAATCCGCTCTTCGGTTTACTTTGTTACAAATAATTTAATTATCATATTTACACCATCATTCTTCTTAATTTTTATGCTACTACACGCAGTTAGTATTATGAAAAGTAGTAGGAGGCACAATGGTTGGGAATTGTGCCATATGTTGATATGAATAGCGATAATATTTTTTACAGTTGTGTTTCGTTCGACAGTGTACGTGCAGATAGATCGGACCCAGGGAACACATTGTCTAAACTTAACATTTGTGATCTTATAAGGTTAAACACTTTCAAGTTTAACATGGCTTAAGTTAATTGTCTATATTATTGTGCAATTGGATACCTCAGAAACTAAATTTCCATAACGTTTGTCTTATTCATATTAATTATACATTCCATTGAAATGGTAGGCATTAATTATGTACTTAGACAATGTTGACATTGTCATGGTTGGGATAACAATATATTAAATTTCTTATATTATTGTCTAAATTGAAGAGGTGGTTTTATTTAATATAAATTTGAAGACACGACATTAATTTAGTATGAAATTAATCATACAGTTTATACAGCGAGATATAGTTATTTAATTATCTTCCTCCTGGATTAATTTAGAAGCATATATTATTCATCACAGCGTCCATATTTCTACACAATGTGTAATACATTGACTTGATAGCTAAGGTTTGATGCATCTCGATCAAGAGATGAAATCCAGAATGATCTAAACTTTAAATGTAATCTTAGTCGTAAATCAAGATGGAATATGGATGTAGAATAAAGTGGGTACAATGTAAAACTAGACACAAAATATATAAATGATTGTTAATTGACAACAATAGTTCGATATTAGCTAAAATAATTGCACTTAACAGAGTAAGTATAAATGTGATTCTCGATGATTACATTACAGATATTATCTGAAGTCAAATTGCTTTAATTTCTTACAATGAATCGGTTTTTATATCCTGTAAAGTCCAACAGTTCACAAATAAATTCTGATACTGGAAAAGTAAACACGTCAAAAAGATAGCAGCTCTCATTGCCGAAAGTTAGATTTAAGATTATATTATTACATATATTAACTTGAGAGAGAAGTCTTTGTAAGGTAACGCGTCCACGTGTAAAATCAATTAAATTTGATTGAGAGAAAAATACCCATATATGACTATGCTTATTTAGCAAAATCATATCGAAATGCTGCTAAAACGATGAACGGTAGTTACGTTTTGGGTGTGTATGAACATTGATATAACATGAAAATGTAACAGTCTTACTACTACATACATACTATAAACATACCATGAACGTCGTGTTGGGTTATAAGTCAGAGATTCAAGACGTTTGATGTCGTATTAGTTTAGTCAAGTCAATTGTAGAAGAGAGTGCTTGTATAGACTGAAGTCGTATCACTAACACAACATGCTAACTCCATTTAACTTCACTCTTATGAAATGATCAACATGGATTGTAGCCCAGGTCTAGTCATACATTTCAGATGTAGTGCTCTATACTGAGTCGATACTACATAACTACACAATACGGTCCGCTTGCGGGTTTGTGTAATTTCCACTCTTGTTGTAAATAATATTCACCAAATTGAGAAGTGCTTTCGGGTTTCTTGCCTTTCGTAATCCTGTACATCTTTGAGTTTCTTGAACGGAGATGTAGTGCTCTATACTGAGTCGACACTACATAACTACACAAGACGATCCACTTGCAGGTGTGTACTTTTTGTCCATAATATTAACCAAATTGAGAAGTGCTTTCAGGGTTTCTTGCCTTTCGTATTCATGTACATCTAAGGGATTCTTGGAACGGATGCCAATCACTCTTTGACCAACTTGATTGCTGAGTTCTTTGAATTCTGCATGTTTGTCCAACAGGTCTTGGATTGTGACATTGGGACCATCGCAGTGAGTAAAAGCAACAATCATGTGTTCGGTGATCCCTTCGAAGAGCTTTTTCTGTAAGACGATCGTTATGTATGTTATACGAAACTCATCGATATCGAAAATTCACTTTTGGATTAAAAAACAAAATCGTATACGTATCAAGACCGACATAGATAGATATATAAACAAATATATATAAATATTTTAGATCTATTACTATTAAATCTATATGTTCTATTGTAAATGACTTGATTTAGAGTGCAATGGCAATATGCGGAGCTGGTGTCAATCACTGTTCATTGAATTTCAAAGGGTCATCCAAAATAGTGTGTGATACTTTCATTATCTTATGTGAATCAGTTCATGCATGATTGAGGGCGTACTCAAGATAGCGTGACCAAGTTTAGAAAAACAAGTTATATGTTATTATTGGAACAATATATTCTATATCTTTTTAACAAGGAGACTACATTAACATAATTTTCCCAGCAAGAGTCACATCATATTTCAACCAAAATAACTATTCCATATAGATGTTGGGTAACTAAAAATGTTTGCAGGACAGAGAGTGTCTTTGCTCCTATGATATATCATGTCCTTGGCAAATGGGCAACTACAATAACATGTGATGTCAGAAATATTAAGGGAAGCAATGTTTTCAGTTTTTAGTATAGGAACTTTAATATTGCAGATGCTGGCTTTGAATATGTTGACTATTTTACTTCAAAGTTTAGACCTTTCCCCAAATTTCTACAACCATATTGGCGATTTTAAATTCTCCTTAAAATGTCAAATGTTTTATGTCAAAATCATGTTTATGGACTGTAATCTTTTTGTTTCTCGAAATCTTCACATATTCATTGAACATTGTGCATAATTGGTTCTTTATTAAAGAATTTACATATTTTGAAACATTTGTTTATCAGTTCTGAAAATTCCATAGCAATGCATTTGCCATAAAAACCGGTGTAGCACTTGTAAGCTACAGCACTCAACTGATCACAATATTTTCATTTCCATCTATATTACATGTCTAGGGATAACCCACCCTCCCCACCTCACACCTCAGTTACCTAGGTGTTGGTGCTGGTAGGAAAGAAATTGCTCACCTAAATTGTTAAAATGGATATAATGCAATAGAAGTTTATCTTTTGGAGGAGCATAGAATATCATGCTGATATAAAACAATGCAATATATATATCAAACGCCTACATTTCAAAGCTAAAATTTCATACGAAGGTCGTAGGCCTACCTTTAATTTTGCTAGCACCTTCTCTACGTCATCAGGTAATTCGCTATTCAAAACCCAGACAAATGCATGGACACCAGTTGACCACTCGCTCTTTATTTCTTTTGTAGCTACTTTGCTTCGTTTTGTTCCATCGAGGAAACCCGGCGTATCATACACAATCATAGTTTCCTTCTTTTCACTCAAGACTGTGGAACGTCCCTCCTTTATTTTCTGTGTTGCTCCATCAGAACCACTGCTAACGTCGAAAAGATCTTGACCCGTTAGGTAATTACCAACTGAAGATTTCCCATGGCCAACTTTGCCAATAAGTAGAATAACTTTCTTTCCATCTTTACCCGTAACTGTGTGTTTCTTCATGATGAGTCTACCAATAGCATCCTTTGCTTCTGAAAGAACCTGCAATAATTGACAAGTAAACTTTAAGTTATTAATTGATAGACAGATAGATGGATCAAAGGATGGATGGATAGATTGCTGAGCGGATTGATGGATTGATAGATAAATTAATAGATAATAATCAGTACTCACTGCACATGATTTCACCTCTCCAAGATACGCCTGGAGCGTTGATAGTTCCCCCACGTCTTTACCAACTTCTTTCGTATTTTTCAAGTCTTCCCTGAATTTTTTTAGTAGTAAGTTGTAATCTTCCACAGCCTTTATGGGACTTATTCCCACAAAGTCCTTCTTGACGTGGAATTGATTTTCTATTTTGGTAAATGCAGAACGTAAAGCCTGGATGCTACCTAGTTGCGACTGGAACATTCTTCTGAATTCCAAATCAAGACCTGCTGAACTCATTAATAAATCGATTGTCTTCTTTGCCCCTTCTACGTCAAGTGATAACTGTTCAAATTCTCTTTGGCTAAACTCAAAATATGGTTTAAGCTTCACTCCAGGCAAAGGTTGGAAATGAAACTAAATCAGAAAACAGGGAGAACGAAAATACTGCAATGGTTATTGGAATAAGAGTGATTAAGTTGGTTCATTCCAAAAAATAAAAATAAAAATAGTATTCTTGTATATATTAACAAATAGTCATCTTTTGGAGGATAAACGTTTGTTACCGAACTGCAAATATTACAATAAATTACCAAATTATTATTTCCCCTCGAAGACGGATATAGTCATTTGATTTGAAGTTGGCCATTTTAGAGAATATGTTCTGTGAAACGTAGTGAGATGGCTTGTTAAAGTTTCGTGGTTAATAAAAAGTTAACAAAAGTCACGAACTCTTACCGAAATAGGAGTCAAATCAGTTTCCTCATTTTTGTATGTGGAAATAAAACTATTAACAATGTCCTTTTCCTCTGAGAAGACGTTTATGGGTATCGAGGAAATAATGTGATGACTTAGCTGACTTTCAGTTGATTTATAGTGGTTGTTCGTTGATGCACTTAATCCTGCTTTTCGACCCATGAAAGAAATGCCACTTTCTATAATATGTTTCGCCCTGAAGTAATTGAAAAATAACCAAAAACAAAATATGGGTTTAGTGACTTCTATCTCATCCGCACATTTATGCCTAAAACCACACTTCTTGTAATACACGACCTATACTAACGAGCGGTTTCATCTTTTGATCATAACGTGTTTGTTGTCTTTGTTCATTTACCTATTCTTTTCATACAGGAAATACATTGCAAATGCATTGAACAGATTATGAAAATATTTAATTGTCATGAGCAGCTGCCAGTATATCAGTTGTCAGTAATACACAAGATAGACCACAATGTATATATATATATACATACTTATTCTAAGTTACTATTAAGCATCGTACAGTTCAGTATGGAAGTATGTCAGTATACAAATATGGATACTTACTCAGTTTCATCAATGTCTATTTTGCTTGTGAGATGAACGAACATATATCCCCCATAAACAACACTGTCCACGTAATGAGTGCATGATTCCGTGGCGTTTCCAGTATCAGGAGTTGTGGTCAAGTATCGTCTTTCCTTTTGGTATAATGTACATAATGTGTAAGGTTAAGTTATGACAGTCCTTACATTATTATGTAGTTAATCTGCGAAAAAAAAGGGTCAACCTCAAAATAATGGCAACGGACAAATAAAATATGACAAACAATGGAAATGTACATTAATCGCTGTTGCAAACCGAGAAAAAGCTGACGATTAATGGGCAGCTATTGTCTGTTCCACAGTGATAACGAACTGTTTCCATCAATTTTAAAGTGGTAAAAAACGTTGACTGGCATAAATAATGATAAATTACATCATTTTGAGAACTGGTACTTCATATCCCATTATCATGTTACTATACTTACTATTTAGCGTATGAGCGTGTGCGTGACGTTCTCATGTTTTGTTTTCTTGTTATTTAGAATAATATAAACAACCAGACTACAGTTTTCAGTGGCTGTGCAAGTCAGTCAGTTCCACGTCTACAAATCGGTAGTCCCATTTCCTGCATGTAGGCTTGAGTAGAGGGCCAGCTGCAGAGCTTAGTTCAATTACGGGGCCCAGAAAACATGGATAATGGATGAAACAAGGACAATGGAATAACATATAGTGTTTCCTCTATTTTCATAAGATATTTTTACATGAAACAGCAATAATGGGCCCGTTGGCTCCAGCTGGCTTTCGGTAAACCACTTGTGTATCAATTAATAATGTGTCTGTGTTGTAACGAGTCGTTTGCCCTAGTTAATACTCTATGTGACGCGACTGACTTTTGAAAATGTTAACCATGTTAACCAATGTTAACCATTATTAACATTATAACCATCACTTAATCTTGATAACACCAACTACATTGTTTTCAATAAAAGTAAATCTTATCCTTGGATAAAAGACATTTTAATGGATGGTAAGCCTATCAAGCATATACATAGTATTAAGTTTCTCGGAGTATATATTGATATTAAACTTACTTGGTGTGAACATATAGCAAATATTGCAAACACTGTGGCGAAAAATGTTGGTATCATTTCTAAGTTGAAACACTACTTTCCTCAGAATATTCTTAGAATGCTTTACCAAACATTAGCTTCCCCCCATTTTTCATATTGCTCAATAATCTGGTCTGGCACCCATCATGTTTATCTTCACCCTCTTGAAATCTTACAAAAGAAAGTCATTCGTCATATAACTCATTCTGAATATCGTGAACACACCAGCTTACTTTTCAAATTGCTCAACTTATTCAAATTTAGCGATATTGTTAGGCTGAATGTAGCCACATTCTTTTACAAGGCTTGGAATGACTTACTTCCTGCAGCCTTTCATGACTTCTTTACTATTAAGTGCGCCATACATAGTCATCGCACTAGAAGTGCCGGTCAAGCACACCACAACTTATGTAATACAACATTCGGTACGTTAAATTTAAAGAATCGTGCTATGAGTACATGGAATTCTCTAACTGCTACTATAACATCTAAACCATCTAAAGTAACATTTAGAAAAACGCTAAAAAAGAAGTAATTTCTCAGAATTGATACATCGTTTATATTGTATGTGAATAATTATTCCTTATTATGACATTAATAATATTTTCATTTATGTATATATGTTTTTTTTTTCTTTCTTTCGTGGGAGTCCTTTACCTTGTTAATCCTGAATTGGCTTTTTAGAGGACTTCCCTCAACATGTATATATTTATTATCTGTGGAAATCAAATAAAATTATTCAATTGAATCCAGCCTCAAACCATGCCAATGACTTGAATCGAAATGAATGTCTAGGAACCTGTCAACACTTTTCCCCTTCCCTTCTGATCGTGGGCACAGCTTTGTAAGATTAACGGGCCAGTTGCTACAGAGAAAGACTTCCAAAGCGAATGTGTTATCTGTACGGTGTCAAAGTTACATACTGTGAACCAACACAGTGAAAATGCTGTGGTAGAACGTAACTGCATAAGAATCTAATCATCACTCTGTCTGTCTCTCCATTTCTCTCACTCTCCCTCTCTGTCATTTAATTTAAATGTTCGCCAGCGATTCACATCCTATGTTAATGTTTGTACATTTTCTCTCGTATAAGGCCGGGATTGATGACCGCAATAATCCCCATTCCATGAAAGTGGTATACCTTGTCCATTAGGTGTGCTAACATAATGGTCAACATTCTTAGATACTAACCGGACAACACGAAGTCAAATCATTCATTCAAACCGGAAGAATTATATTTCGCCAACAAATTGAAGATTGACGAGACAAAAAACTGTCCCAAATCCAATTTACCACTCAAAAGTCCGGAGAGTGACACATTCACAGTGACACAAAATGAGCAGGGCAATCAGACGTAGTATGGGAAGGAACAAACCATTCCTCCAGCATTTCTGCATACTTGATAATTGAAGATTTAATAATGGTATATGTTCCTGATCATTTTCCTTCAATCATACAAATACAATTCAATAGAACCTGAAATGATTGTGAAAATATATACTTTACAAGAAACTGATGAAGATCCCCTATGATACAAGTCACAGGCAAATGACTATGCTCGAAATGGTATACACAAGGTTTCGTACATGTTTTGAGGTTGCCTTCATGTAGTAGAGTAACGTCTATTTTGGGACACACTACCATATATATTCTGGCGACTGTAAGTTGTAGCCAACATTCTATACGACTTGAAATGGTCCGCAATGATGAGCCCCTGTTGTTCGCCAAACGGGACGTTAGGCATGTTACGATTGTGTGCTATATAACTGCATTAAGGTAAGGTTAGGCCAAGACCTATCCATTAGCGCCGTTGAACGATCCGATTATGAAACAACAATGCTCGACCACCTTGGTGACTAAATGTTCATACCTGACATCATGAGTTAATCAACTGTCTTGAAATCGCATCGTTAAAAACTTAGAACTATTCAAAAGATGGCTAATTCATTAGTCCGTTCGGAAATTTAGTCAGTCACATAGGCACATGGTTGCTACTTTAAAACAGTACAGGCCTAATGTTAGGCTATTAGTAAGGGGAACAAAGTACCACGCAATGGTAGCGTCGTTATGGGCAAGGCAGGTTTCTTTCACCTGTTCTACAACTTTGGAAACTTCAATTTATTGACGTCTGCAGTTGAGTACGTTTAACTTTGGCAATCATGTTACACATGTCTACCGTAGCCGGAAATTGAATACGAAAGTGAAAACTTTTCAGCACAAATTCACTATTTACGCACCATAGATTTATGTCGATATTTGGAATGCCAATTTACACGCTTTAACACACCAGTAGAATCACTGTGGTCGAGTGGTACGGACTTCGTGACACGAAGATCCGGGGTTCGATTCCTACCTTCGCCTGATGAGTCCCAAAAGGACGAAACCGGTCGTGAAGTGGACTTTTTCTGGTGTGTTATTCTATATATATATATATATATATATATATATATATATATATATATATATATATATATATATATACATAAGTATATCTATTACATGGAACACTACTATTCGAGTACATGTGCAAGTATATAGCAAAATAAAAAGGGTAAAGGAAACGGAATCGATAGGCTTAATTGAATAAATCAGGACATTAGGAAAAGGCGTGCCATAACTCCACAAAAGTAACTTTATGTTTTCTAAAGCTGGAAGTTCTTAAATAGTTGAACCTTTCAATACTGATGATGAATTTGAATTTAAAGAAAAACTCATTGATTAATGGATTTCGTTCATTTCTTTTGCAATCATAAATATAGTATTTCATATGAAGTATCCGAAAGTTGTAGGGATCTCCCCTCCCGTTGTTATAACCAAAAAAGATATCCTGCTTTGAAAAAAATAGCTGCTTCTTAAGAAACATATTTTCAACATCTAAAATAAAATAGGCAGTTAACATTTCCAAAACAAGTGCTCAATATTCTCAGTTTCAATTTTACAAAAGGTACAAAGATCTGAATCACTTTTACCCATCAATGAAAGAAGCCTATTCGTGGCAACAATTCTATGAATAAATTTGAACTGGAAAAATTGGATTTTAGCTTCAGAGACAGTGTATTACGGCATATGAAAGAACGATGCCAGTCTTTGTAGGTTAAGTTGGTGAAGGTCGCATTCCACTTTTCAATGGCGGTTGGTATGTCTGATAGACGACGCAAATGGCGCTTATAAACTAGTTGGGAGACTGATGAGGCTTTTAGAACTTCATTGAATGGAATTATGTTGTCATTATCAATATTATTTCTAACGCAAGCAGCCCCTCTCCAACTTTTCGGGATACTATCAATTAAACCCCAATATAGGGTGAAAGGAAAACGCATAATATGGAATTTGCGCTTGAAACAATCAAACGGGATAGGTCTCCCGTCATTATCAAACAAATCCCCAACATAATATACATTTTTCAAGAGTAAATTCTTATACAAAATAATATCATTGTTAATACGTATGTGGGAATTGTTCCAGATAATTTGATTTCCAAAGTTGCTATTCGGGTTCATAAATGAAATTTCACACCACGCACTAACGATTTGGTAAATGAAAGGATTTGAAATATTAATGATATCCTTTCTTTGAGCAATTAGAATAAAAAATAAGTTCTTTTCCGTAAGATCTTAAGTAAATGTCCCAAAAAAAACTTTCCACAACCCATATAGGTCGCTGTTGTACCGCTTAATCCAGGTGCATTTAAGACTGTTTATCAAACTAGAAATATGAGTTACCTTTAGCCCTCCCTCACCGACAGAATTAATCATGACTGAGCGTTTCACTTTATCAGGATTTCCCGCCCATATAAAATCAAAAATGATACTTTCTATCTCCTTAGTAAAGTGGGAAGGTGGATTTGGAAGGACCTGGAAGAGAAAAACAAGCTGCGACAAAGCAAATGTTTTGAAAACAACATTACGACCGATCGGGGATCAAATCCCTACATTTCCAAACACTTAAACACTTTTTTTAAGACGAGAAAGCTTAGGAACATAATTCAAACGGAAGAGATCATTTCCATTGCAAGTAAAGAACACTGATACCTAATAACTTTACGGGCCCAAGAGTGAATCTGATGTTAAACTCCTGAATAAAGGTCGGACAATGGGAGGCAAGCCGACCTAGCGGGAAAAGACTCGATTTGGTTAAGTTAATTGTTAATCCGGAAGCTAGTCTCAGTTGATTAAGAATATTCAATGCCTCCTTTAAAGATGTTCTTCTATTATCGAGAATAAGAGTTGTGTCATCTGCGTATTGCATGATCCTGACTTCCTTATTATTAATTTTGATCCCTCTTATAAAGTGGTTATTTTGAATTTTTAATGCACAAACTCCCGCTGCAAGAATAAATAAATAAGGACTTAGCGGGCATCCCTGCCTTACTCCTCTCTCAAGCGAAAAAAAAAAGCCAGCGGAAAAACTGTTGTTACATACACAAGCAGTAGTATTTTTGTAAAAAACATTCACCCACTTTTTAAAACTGGTACGGTACCAAAATTGAAAAAGGATAGTGTATTATTTATAAAGTCCCACTCAAGCTAATCGAAAGCTTTTTTTGAAATCTATCATGAATATAAAGCCAGGAATATCTCGCTCTGCCGGCGTAGTCTTTTAAATCTAAAACAAATCTTATGTTTTCACCGATAAATCTGTCTTTTAAAAAAACAGTTTGATGAGGGCCAATAAGAGATTGAATTACAGTTTTCAGCCTGGTGGCAATAGCTTTAGCACCGATCTTATAGTCAGTGTTCAATAAAGTAATAGGGTGATAATTCTGCAGGGACATGGGGTCTTTCGTAGGTTTCAGGATGAGAGTGATAATAGCCCTCGATTGCTCAGTGGAAAAACTACCATTATCAAATCCATGATTAACAGACTCTAAAAACTAATTCACCGATTGAATCCCAGAACTTGTTATAAAAAATTGGCCGTAAGACCATCGCTACCTGGCGCTTTGTCGTTTTTCAACGCTTCGAGGGCTTGGGTGCATTCATCTACAGAAAGCCTACCCTCACACGCCAATAAATTATCAACATCTACTTTGGGATATGATAAGTCAGTAAAAAAAGGATATGGAATGCAACCATTTGAACTATAAAGGCTTTGGTAAAAGGTCCGAATCTCGCAAAGAACTTCCTCCTTATTAGAAGTAACATCACCCTTCTTCGTCTTCGTCTTCGTTACCGGTGACACATCCGCAAAAAGGGACAATAACTCACCACACACACGTCAAGAGAGTAATTAGTTAGTTACATCTGACACACGTACTGATATGAGTGACAGGATTCAAAATCCTTCGAATTTTTAAGTTTGTAAATTGAATTTAAAGTCTTATTACTCTTCTCTAAATTTAAAACATATTGTGTGTTCTTTTCCCCCTCCTCAACCCATCTAGCACGTGACCTGATAATTGTACCCTGCAGTTTATAATTGTAACGGAGAAGAAGATCGTTTTGGGCTGCTTTAAGCTTTTTACGTAACTCAGCGCTATCATGTTGATACAAAACTTGCTCTAGCTTAGCAACCTTATTTACCAGCTCAGACTCTTTACTACGACGCTCCCTTGCTATATCTTTTGAGTATTTCATGCTTACCTTACGAATTCTAAATTTTAACAGCTCCCAACGACAAGCTGGATAGTATGGGTATTGTGTAACAACTCATTACGAATAAGATTATTAATAAGAAAAATGTAGTTTGGGTCATTAAGAAGAGAATTATTTAACTCCCAGTAACCAGGACCACGTTGCGTTAAATTTGTTGAAAAGGATAACCAAATAAACGAATGATCTGACTGGATGCCTGGAAAAACTTTGACGTTAATAGCAGACTGTCTCAGGTGTCTAGAAACAAGAAAATAGTCGAGCCTACAATGAATGCCATGGGTAACATTTGAACTCCAAGTAAAATTATTTTGCAGAGGATTTCTTTCCCTCCAGATATCAATTTAGTCATGAGCGGCCATGCCTTGAAATTTGTTCTGGGGTTACCCCCCTTTCTAATCTAAATCCAGATTAAAAACAAAATTTAAGTCACCCGCTAAAATAATGGTATCACCATGAAACCTGTTAAGCACCTCAGAGACATTCGTGAAAAACGAGGGAGTATCGGCATTAGGAGCATAAATACCCACTACAGTAAATACACGCAAATTACCCTTGACATCTACAATAATGAAACGTCCATATTTACACTGTTCCTGTTTTATAATTTGAAAGTCCAGTTGAGGGTTAAAGAGAATGCAAACACCGCGGCTAAGACTGGTTCCATGGCAAAATAAAATTCTCCCTCCCCATTCATTAGTCCAATAACGGGTATCGTTGAATAATAATAATAATAATAATCAAAATAATAATATTAATTTTAAAATATAACTTTGAAAAAAGCCTTCGACAGTGTTAATTGGATTTGTTTTGTACCATACACTGCACCTTTTAATTTTGAGAATAGCATTATCGGTTGGGTTAAGACATTTTATGCAAACTGCACGGCTTGCGTTTTGAATCACGGGGTCTACTCTGGTTTTTTTCCAAACCTTTTCGTGTTGTGTGCAGAAATTTCGACTTTGAATTGCGTGCTGGCCGTATTTATATCGACTTTGAATTGCGTGCTGGCCGTATTTATATCGGACTTCCAATAGGCAATGTTAACATTAAAGTGTCTATGTATGCAGATGATACAACTATTTTTCTGGACAATGACGATGTTCTTTAAAGAGAGTTGTTGAGATCCTAACCGAATTTAAAACAAGCTTCTGGTCTGAAGGTCAACTTCGATAAGTCAAACATTCTTCCTATCTGTGCTCATAATCAGAATGTTCATGATCAGAGTGCTTATAATATTTCCTTAACAGATGGGCCTATTAAGGTTCTCGGTATGAAACTTACAAGTAATAAAAGTGACCTTTTCCCCTTAAATTATTTACCAAAACTGTCACGTTTAAAAAGAGTCCTCAATATGTGGTCTCCTCGTGATCTGACTCCCTATGGCAAACTTGTTATCATTTAAAGGTTTGCTTTGTCACACCTTCTTTTCCTCTTCTCTGTTCTGCCTAGCCCACCATATTCTTTTCAGAGGAATTAAACAGTTTACTGTTTAACTTTATTTGGAGAGGAAAAGGTGATAAGATAAAGCGGAAACTTTTAATGCAGCCACAGGAAGAAGGAGGCTTAAATATGATCAACGTGCACGATTTTTCTTACTTATGAAACCCCGGTGTCGAATTACGGTGATCAGATTATCTGGAACCACAGCTTTATCAAGATTAATAATGAAGTAGTTTGGTACAAGAAGTGTTTAAATTCCAAATGTGCTGTATGTCCGGGATTTGTATGACATGTCTGGCAGGCCTCTGTCGTATACCGCTTTTATTGCTAAATTGAATTGTTCAAGCTTTGCTTTTATAAAGCTGAATGAGATTATACATTCCATCCCACGTACATGGGTATTATCTAGATGTTCATTACATTTGCCTAGGCAACCATCTAGTCAGCAGGTTATGCTAGCGCATTTGTGTTGTACTACTAAGATTTGCCAATATGCGTATAGTAAATTTAACAGCCGTTGTATTGAGCAACTACGTTGTTGTTTAAAATGGGACAATGATTTAAAGGCACATCTTTAAACTGGTGTAGGATTTTTGTTTCTTGTAGCAAGACAAAAGATACTAAAATAAGAAACTTTCAATACAGTGTATCCGTCTTATCATTGCTACAAATAGCTTCCTTAGTAATCTTAACATTATTGATAACCCAAGTTGCACATTTTGTGGCGAATTAAGTGAAACCCTAGACCACCTTTTCTGGCATCGCCGTTCAGTTGGAAATATTTTAGAATGAAATATATCTCGAAATATTTAATTCAAAAGTTTCGGTCGAGTACGAACATGTGTGTTTTGGTTATGATTATGAAAACAAAATGAAATGGTATAGCCTCACATTTTTTACGCCAAGTATTATATTTACCTGTATATTTTTCTGTGTAGAACATTTTTCTTGAGTGATGAAATGCATATACTTACTAATCCCAAAAAGCACAAAGAAATTAAACTTTTAAGAGATACCTCGCACTATTGATAAAAGAAATGGTTTTTTATATGTCATGAAATAGATTGATCTTTCTTTTTAACATAATATGTTGTGCCGAAGAGATGAATGCAAATAAAAATGGAAAAAAAATATATATTATACATTTTCTGCAGGTGTGAATGATGCTACAAATTTCTAGCTAACGTTATTATTTGTCTAGTCAAGGTTGACATAGCTAAGTTTGTATTCACCTTAACAACATAAACATGATGATGATGAACTTCTTTGGAGAAATATTTGTTATTTTTTCAGTCAAATGCTGGAAGTTGGCAGGTTTAAATATGAACCTTATATGCTTTAACAAATTTGTCATTCTATTTCTCACTTACCTATCCTGCGCGATCCTGCTTGAGGGGCGTTATACTGTAAATGTTTTTGATATCATTGAAGTACTGTTCATAATAATGTCTAAGCGATGTGATTAAAGGTAGGTGGGGTTTATTATCTAATATTTTCTAACAATACTAGAATTGTATTACCTTTTTAATGATGTTCTTGTAAAGAAAGTCGCTTCTCTTTTCTGTCGATGAATTGTTCCCACTCGTTGTAAAACCAAACTCTAGTGGAATCAACTTCATAAATTGGAGTGCTGCCGACGGACTTAACGTATAAGCACTCTTCAAAAACTCTAAACTTTCGACTTTCTTGCAGTAGGATTCTGTATGTGTTATCTGTTCTGATAGTACATTCTTATGTGCTAAGTTGGATCCTGACTGTTTTGTAAAACAGTTGAATGTAGTACCAATGTTTAAATGATCCGCCCAATCTTTATCAACATAACCGGTAAGGCTGAAGGGCTGTAATATCTGCATGAAAAGGGAATACCACGATTAAAGAAACTGAAACATTGATTTCAGGAATGATATTCTTAAATTAAATACAACTGATGTAACATGAAATGATAAAAGTACAATATATAAATAATGAGTTATTTCATGCACTCAGACACAGTTATTTAAATGTTCCTCAAACAATCATTAGGGACTACTAAAAAAATAAGAAACAAGCCAGATCTCTATTCATTTTTTACTTTTCTTTTGTAAAGGAAAGTAAAATATAATTTGGAATGTAAGGAGTCAAAACAGTTTAAAATGTTATACTTAACAGTACATGGCATATTTCACCCATATTTGGAAATGTCATTGACCACACAATACAAACCTTATAGATAATACTCACTAATGAATCTTCCATTTTCGTACCCATTTCAGCCGGATATTTTCTTTAAGAAAATACGTGTAAAACGAGAGTAATACGCATATAAACAGTCAAATGAAAACGTTGTACTCCCCACAATCCAACCAAACGTTCATGTAAGAAGCTTAACTAACTTATGTCGCACTTACAAAAACTACAATGATTGACTAGTAGAACGTGTTTATCTCAATAAATCGTAAGCAAACAAGATCTGTGACGATAGCTCAAACCTTTTGAAGTACCTCTACCGCTCTGCTCTATGGAAAGATATATCAGACGTCCAAATATTGATAGAGCGGCAATAAAGAAATGGTTATTTCGAAATACTTACATCTTCATTTATACGATGTAGCAAAACGGGAATATTGCTGATTGATTTGTCGCACCAAGTTCATTCTCAGTTACTGTGACATGGCGACTACCTTTAGATAAGTTATGTCTTGGGATTAATACGACTTTAGATGCTTCAATGTGAATTACGTACATCCATTACATTTGGAGTCCTACACATTTTCATTACAGATATTCAAAGTACTTCACATATTTCGAAACGTCAGTGCAAAATAAAAACGTTTGCACTTACATTGCATTGCCATCACATGAAAACGTTCTCGCATTTGCTATGCTGTACCATCCGGTGATCTTTAAGTACGTGGTTCAATGTACTCTTTTTGTGATGGTCGACTCTCTCCTGCAATTATAGCGATTGCTTGTCGTAGGGACGCCCAGTTTGTGTATCTATCCAGCGAAGCAAATAAACTTAACTTTCATTAAGTTTTCTTGTCGGACTGATGAGGATAAATGGAAAATAATGTCGTTTGTCAATGGAGAATATCCTTAATCCCACGAAAATGTATGTTGTTTTCTTACTCACACAGTTCGTGATCAAAAAGAATGCTATTGCTTTGATGGAAACGGTTTTAGGTTATATTTCATGTAAGCGTTAAATCTATGTAAACTTTTACCGATTGGTTTAGTAGTTTTATCAGAATTACCTGTTTTTAGTTACAAAAATCAAGGGCATAATCGCCATATGATAGCTAATTGATATGCATTAGTTGTCAATAAAGATCACGTGACCAAAGTCATAGCTTTTCGTTTGGTGTTAGTTCAAATGACATAAGTATTGTAGGAGTTAATATGTGTTGGTATTGTTTTCATTAAAACTAATAATTCATAGGAACCATCTCTTGTCAACTAGAAAGCCATATTCTGAGAAAACTTACACTGTTTTATGGTTATATTGACTGGGACGACTGCACTCTGTTGTGAGGAATACCGTACAGCACAACAATACACTAACAAACTGCTTTGCGCAATGAAATCAGTCAAAATTAATGTAATTTAAATGGAGGATGTTACCTTGTTTCTAACTGGATTAGGTTGGTCATCAGTTATGCCGACAAAATCGGTTGTCTTCAGTCCAAACAAAAAATTGTCCATATTGACGCTAGCCAGACAACATTCATAAGATGTAAAACATATTCTCGTGCAACTGAAGAAGTAAGTGTACTGTTTGAAACTGAAGGAAAATCTGCCTGTGTGAGTTTCTCTTTCACAGCACGCATGTGATTATAAAACCACATTGCAGAATGTATCCA
The DNA here is from genome assembly GCF_037975245.1 of Apostichopus japonicus. Lineage (NCBI taxonomy): Eukaryota > Metazoa > Echinodermata > Holothuroidea > Aspidochirotida > Stichopodidae > Apostichopus > Apostichopus japonicus. The sequence goes on from NC_092561.1 coordinate 15,105,854, forward strand.
TTCGGTTCATAGCACACGTTTTCATTAACCCAAGAATTCAGTTTATGTCAAGTTTACGTGATAAAAATAATTAAGTCATTTTAAGTTACACTTTCCACTAACAATAACCAGACAGCAAAATTGATGTGTTGGTTTCGATGTTGCTACATGTATAATCTTATATGGATGTGACACACTAGGTTGTAGTGTATAACCAGGATGAAAAACATACTTAAATCCAAGTAGTACAGCAAAAAGCATTGAGTTATGACAAACAATATTTCACATAGGCAGCTAATGACCGAAATGGAAACTTTTAATTTATTTAAAATACAGATTGATCTCTCCCAAAGACAGCAGGCATCTTCTCATGCCTCGACAAATATGTTTCAAATTACTACCTCATTAGCGACCGTGACTAAAAATCGAATCCCAAAAAGCACAATTCACTGGCCACTATGATTCCTGTTCAAGTCACCATAGTACAGATCTACAACATCAATACTTTCTGTCAACAAAGGTTAGGCACTTAGGTAGATACATGGTGCTGCGTAATAGCACATTGGAAAATGATGTTTCTGTGCAGTACGAAATTTAAAATGTTTTACCAAAAGTAACTGATTAAACAAATTAAACGTGTCACAAAATCATAAATAAGCAGCTAGGCCAACTGCGGTGTCTCGAACAATTAAAAATAGCCAATATAGCTTGGCTTCTGTTTCATTAGGGCTCATCTGTAGTATTTAGGCATATAATATATACAGTAGCTGTAGGTGTGGGCGAGTCCTAAGCAAACACACTACCTCACTACTACTTTGAACTGCTACTCACTCGGTGCGACTTCGTATATTTTCCCAATTAGTTATCTTGTCTTTTAGTTACAGATTAGTGAGCGAAAAAATATGTATGTATGTATGTATGTATATGTGATCTTCCCGCAAGCAGGAACTCGCGAAAGAAGCCATGGAGGCTTGTAGACTCGCAAGCTGACCGAAGCCAATCTCTCGGCACACATCCATTTAACGTCCATGTCAGGAAGTTGTTATTGAACAACACCCTTGCCAGACGACACACATTGCTGTCGGCGGGGAATCGAACCGGGGATCTCATGACTGGGAGACGCCGGCGTTAACCACTAGGCTATACACTCCGCCTGCTCGCTATTGCTATCGCTATCGCTATCGCTATCGCTATTGCTCTTTTACTCAATGAAAATCTAAGGTTGAAAGAGCATCTATCTTCCAAAAAATCCCAGCAACAATAACAGCAAACGTGTCCTAAAATCTGTTTTTATTTTAGGCGTAATTATCAAGAATATTATAATGTAAGTTCGTAAGCAGTAACCGTATCGTAATATATTGAAAATGCTAAATTAGCCAACTTATGAGGGGTGTAAAATAAATCTTTGTCATATTTATCACAGTTATGATTAAACGATTACATTTTTTTACCGCAATGATTAAAAATATGAAATATTTACTATATAATGCCTTCCCAGTGCAAAATAGTATGATCCGACTTAATTTGAACTTTGACATTTGTCCCTTGCGTTAGCGCTAAATTTATAAATTCCGAATCCGCAAATCACATACGCCAACAGAAGCTTCGCAGAATAATCGCATTTGTAACAGATTTTGCCAACAATTTTAAATTATTACCGCGGCTAAGTTCCCTCCTTTGTGATCTTGCAGTATCTTTATATTATTGACACATACTTGTAACATTATAATTGATTGTAAACGTGCTCTTTATCATAAATATTTGAATTGAACAGAAACTTTATATAAAGTGACCTAGGACTATAGTATAGGCTAGGCCTAACAAACCGGTTCCCTACTAAGTACTAGGTATACCACATGGTTCAATTACTAACGTTAGACATATCCTAACGCTATAGTTGCCTAGCTTATAGGGAATTGAACAGAAACTTTATATAAAGTGACCTAGGCCTACTGTAGGACTATAGTATAGGCTAGGCCTAACAAACCGGTTCTCTACTAGGTATACCACATGGTACAATTAGTACTAACGTTAGACATATCCTAACGTTATAGTTGGCTAGCTTATAGGGGCCTAACCTAGTTATACTCAAGTTAACACCTTTACTTAGCCGCATGATTTTAGGAAAGTTATCGTCAACTAGCAAACATAATAGCAATTTTCAAAATTTACGCAATTGCCTGGATTGTTGTTTCAAACATGAAGTGTCATATTGGCATAATAACATACTTTGCAAAAGTCATTAGCCTAGTGAAGTGTACAGCATTCACGTATATGCTACGAATGTGAGGATGCCCTACACTGAACATTATGAGCATATGATTGAACTATCAATCTAATTTCAAGTGAGGCTTCATTTGTACAGTGTAAGAAGGTCAGCTCTTACATAAAGTTTTGTTTTGTACCATAATTTTACTTGTTTATTAGTGTGCTCACTGTACAGAGGGCTATACATTTGTACAGTATATTTGTATGTTGTCTTGTGGCATCAAAAGGGTTGATTAACAACTCTTTCTTCTGGGTTGCTAGGCAACTATCTTGCTCTTCCTGGAAATTAGCCCTCACGGGAAATGGGGTCTGTGTGTATATATTTTAGGAACAAAGGAGTTTTGTGAGGGTATAGGGAGTTGGCAGTTGGTTATGAGTATCTGAGCAAGGCAGTTGTAAAAGAAGAGAAAGATAGTTTAATGGCTGGATAGTTTGTTTTAAACCTTAATTTACATAGTTCAAGTTACTGTAGACCTTATTATTTTATGGAAGTTGTGATATTCAACTGACAGTCTGGGACACTATTTATTATAAAGGATACTATTTACTATAAAGGATATTATTTTACAATAAAGGATATTCCAGGACACCATCACTAATAAAGGATATTATTTTACTACAAAGGATATTGACATTATTTTACTAAAAGGATACCCTGGAACACAATTTCATATAAATTAAAGGATACTTTTTGTTGGGATCGGACATTCATCATACCATTTATTGGGTTCAACTATACTGATGTCGTAGAATATCTGATGTCGTGGAAGATCTGAGGTCCTAGAATACTTGATGTCACCAGTAGGCCAACTCACCAGAACAGACTTTTAAAATTAAGTGTATTTTGTTATATTTTGGGTGCGCACCTCACGACTGTAAGTGGTTTCATTTAATTCTTTGACAGGGCCCAGGTCAGCTGTACATTGTTTGTTATTCATAACTATAATTTCTTTTGATCCAATCCAGTTGAGTTCTCCATTTTTTTTTTATGTATCTTGCTCTGTGTTAGGTCATCACACCAAACCCAGAGTTCTCTGATCAAGAACAAACATTTATTTTCAGTGGCTAACACCCTTACATACAGTATAGATCTACTGTTAAAAAATGAAAACTTCTTATAGTTTGGTGTTATATAAGTGTAGATAACACCAGTTGAGAATCCCAGTTCAAACTATTTAAAAATATGAGCAGTAAAACATAGTTCACCCAGTTTAACCCAGCAAAACATAGTTTACCCAGTTGAACCCAGTAAAACATAGTTGACCCAGTACAACATAGTTGAACCCATTAAAACATAGTTGACCCAGTAAAACATAGTTGAACCAGTTGGACCCAGTAAAACATAGTTGAACCAGTTGGACCCAGTAAAACATAGTTGAACCAGTTCACCCATTTCAACCTAGTTCAAATTTGGGCCAATTTCCGTATAGAAAATTCCAGTTGAACCCAGTTCAAAAGTTCAACTGGAATTTCCACCAGGGTACGGACTAGGTATGCTAAAACTGGCGGAAGAGACTACAAAATTTGAGATCAACAGCCGATCCAGACAGAACTCGTGAACTCACTGCCAAAGTAGATCATTTTACACAATTAATTCCCATTGAGATTGGTCATAGTCAAACACCTAACTGGGCGACTCTTCAGTTTCATAAACGGGGCCTAGCCATTACCCAAACGTAACTGCATCTAACTGCCTGAAGGTTTTTATTTGGCACTGAATCTCGACAATTGCGAAATACTACGGAAAACTTCCGATAGCACCGCTGTGTCTACAAAGAGTACACCTTTTGCTAACAATATATGTTGCGAAAGTAATGCAGCAAAGTGACACGTTGACTTACGAAACTTTGTTGGTGGAGAGTTTTTATTGGATTCTACGGATGCCTATAAGCGAACTTCCAATTGTCAACAGCCGCCTATTCTTATGACGCGTAACGCACGAGGTTTCCAAAATTTGGCCTCTGGTGACCCCAAATGACCTCTTACTCTAAAAACATTTAGCTTATTTTCCTAACTGTAGTTCTCCTACACACGAAATATGAGATTGGTCCAAGCTTTACTTCTTGAGATATCGTGTTTACAAGCAAGGCGTCGCACATACGCACACACACACACCCGCATACACACTCACCCACCCGCACACACACGCACCCATCCGCCTGTATGACTGCATAGGTTACGATTATCATCGAAACCAATAACAATATATATGTAAGGTTATATAGCGCATTTCATAAAGGAATATCTCAACGAACTTGGGACTATAGTTAAATATAATGAATATCAAATATAAGATACGTATAGACTACTAAAAGGAACAAAGTAGAGATAAAAAGTTTAACATTAAAAGATCAAAGTTTAGGGTTTTTTCACTCTTAGAACAAAATGTAATTTAACCAGTTAAGTTCCAAATGTAAATAAAAATAGTAATATCAACTCAAATAACACAATAAGTCCTTGTTTCCTTGTGTTTACTCGTAAATTGATGTTATTTGTGTTCATGTCACACAGAGTTAAAATTACAGGTTATAGCAAGTCAAACATTAAGGTGACGGTACTATTACAAAAGGAAAAACAATCATTTGGGAGGGGGGGGGGGGAGGGAATGCCTTCTTTGAGTTGCTGAGTCAAGTGTGGTCTTGAAGATAATCTGGTGTTTTTGATAAAGTGAGTATATTACGCTGGCATTTCTGACATTTTTCATTGTTACGGTGACGTCAGACGCTTACATTTCAATAATGGCACATGCGGACCCATCTCAAAGTACCGGGTGGCCCACAGAGACATACCCAGAAGAAGGTATGAGAATTTCAGTGAAAAATTAATAATAATCGGATTACATATTTATTGCTTTCTCTGTCCTTGTGTCCAAAAAGATTCTATTCCACAAGACAAGAGACACAGTATGTTTTTGGTAGGAGGGGGGAAGGGGGAGAGAAGATGGAGGGAGCTTGGGCAGACATAAATGTTAACACTGAGTGTGCAGAAAGAAAGGCTGGGGCTGTGTGTACCCTATTTTGTTCAGGTATTCAGTTAATACGCGTGTATGCTCAGCGGACTGCATTGTAAATATTTAATTCACAACGTAAAATTAATGTAGTAATTTACAATACCGGAGCCTTAATAGACTTGTAGTACGCAATTAGGTACTTGAACAAATACTTGAGTACAGTCTGTTCCTGTGTGCTCATTTATTTGTTCAAGCTTTACTCGATGAATCAAGTGCGCACATAACCTTCCTGCAACATTTTAGACCTGTAGAACACTTAAAGCGGCATTACTCGACATTCGACTCGCAAGGGTATGTTTAGTGAGTAGAAACAGAAGAGTAAATACTGGACTAGGGTAGAGTAGGTTCTCTGTGTGACAAGATTACCGGTGATTATTTCTCGTGCGTTAACAATATCCTTCGCAAAGCACACTTAGCTCCATATTGCAACGTTTTATGAGTAGTAAATTCTATAATTTGTTTTAAACTGACTTGTTTCTAAGTCGCAGATTTCGGTCGTTTCAAAGTCAACCTACCTGACCATAAGTCTCTTCTCTTGATTCAAAAATTATGAAATTGTTATTGATTTATGTCGTGGGAGTAATAGGTATACATTAAGACAGTACACGAACCTAATTACTATCTTTGACTGACAGCATGATAGTTAAGATCATATGTAAAAAGTAAAAACAATGGGTAAAAAAGAAACAAACAAGGTACAACTACGATAAACTGTGGAGGCGTTTATTAAAACTGCAATATTTTGAATGAATATCTTGTGTGGATAACTGACTTTGGATTATGGGGGGGGGGGGGTTTCAGCCCAATCATCATGCATGGTGACATCACATAGTTTGCTTCTGTTAGAGAACTGCATAAACCTGTAATATTGGCTGTGATCTGAATATAACTCTCTGGGGATTTGAAGGTGTGTCTGACACTAAGGTGCAGACCAACTGCACCACTGTATGTCTGACAATATTCTTGTTATAAGAATTCGGTACAACATAGAAAATTAAGCTAATGTTGGTCTGATAACTTTGGGCACAGTTGCACATTGTGACATAAGCTTGTACAACATTATATTATATGCATCATATTCTGCATACGTTATGATTTTTGTGGTCTATGATCATCAAAGTAATGTAACTATTTAGGTAAGTGGAAAGTGGGTGCTATGCCAACCTGAAGTTGAGATTCATTTTTGTTTGAAGCCACATTCTGCTGCCACAGTGCACTATCATCTTCACCTACTGCATGCTCATTTGGTGAGACCTCACTCTCACTAGGACTTCAAAACACTTTGGACAAGACGCTATGTAGCCGAAGGCTTTCGGCACTGGAAGATTAATTCGAGGGACGTGGGTGATTGGGTGAGCAACATCAATCCTGCGATAAACACGCAGTGAGCCAGTAGACATTGTATATCATGCACATAAGAAGGGGAAGGAGATAATAGAAGACAAGGACGAGAACGAGGTGCAGCTTACGCGAACACCGTTAAAGTCGTAACTCCAATATCTCAATCAGGGTGCCGAGAGGAAAAGGGAAGGGCACGACACCCAAGACGTTCTTTTAAAGGCCACCGTGGTGGACAAATGAGATGAATAATTTCTGTAGTCCAGTAGTGGTTGCAACCGAGGTACAGTTTAGTGTGATTGTTGTATCCAATCTTATACAATCAAATGGAATTGATTGTAGGTACTGTTACCAACTATGTAGATCTTCAGTCAGGGTAGCGAAAAAGCACTAGGACGGGGAAAGGTAGAAGAGAATAGTCGAGTGGTTAGGGAACCAAAGTGTTGCTGTGGTACAAGGGAGGAGGGGGAAGTAGGAGGGAGGAGGAGGAGGAGGAGGAGTAGGAGGAGTAGGAGGAGGGAGGAGGAAAAAGTAAGAAAGGAGGGTATTAAAGTGAGAATGAGCAGGATCGTATTTGCGACTATCCTTGGTGGGAGGAGAACAGGTAGTAGTGGTAGGGGGGGGGGGGTGGGGCGGGATGAATGGAGAAAGGGAGAGACTCCGAGGTGAGAAGGACAGAATTGAGGAGAGATAGGGAAATGTAAAGTATTTTGGGCAAGGAATCAATTCATTACCATACGAATTTGGTGGATCACATTCAGAGGGTGGTCTGTGTTGCGATCTCATCATATTATCTTCAAAAGTTTGTTGGTTTACCCGTCAGATGTAGCGATGTGTGATACATTTGTAATGGTTCCCGGACAACTCCCCCTGGACGAATTTACTAAATCGACGCCCAAAATATTATCATTGTGTCAGTGTAGCTATATTATACACAATGCACGCGAAACAATAAAGTGTTTTGGTACTTTGTCTCATAAAATACAGTCGTTTTGCTATTTAAGCTTTTCAATTCAACGGTGTTCGTATGTTTTACTACATTGCAACATTATTACATTGGTAGCGTGACAAGACACAAGTGGTTATTCAGATCTCTATGTAAGTAGAACAAAGTAAAACAATATCTTACACCTTTATGTTGAAAATGTAAGCGAAAGTCACTCCAAGCAGGGCAGCCATGGTTTTTTTACAGAAATAAATAAATAAATATATCTTTAATGCACGAGAATCTGGCACAAAGATACTCGTTGTTCGTATCTTTAACTTTGCGATTATTTTTCTTAGCTGAGGGCCTGTTGGTTATGCTAATATAAAATAATATAGTACGCACGCACAGTTTTTATTGGTAACTAGCGTTATCAAATCGTCCCAATTGGGTGCTCCAGATTGACTATTTTCTGTGGGTCAATCGTCCTTGGGAAATTGACCGGGAGGGGGGGGGGGGGGTGTTGGTTTTCATGGGAAAATTGTCCGGGAGGGTAATTGTCCGGGGGTAACTGTCCGTTTGGAGTCGACGGGTGGGAATAGTCCAAGGTCACCCTCGTAATGTTCTCATATGTGTTTTTACATTAGAATTTCATCAATATGCAACACGTTTGTAAAAATATTATTGAGAATAATTGATTTGAAAATGTTATAGACGCAATTATTACACTAATTTTACTGTTGACTTATATCAGCATAAAACATCGCAAATATTGACAATGTAGATCTACAAACCAAATATGAGTTCTGTTCAAGGTTTCCTTTTTGCAATATCATGTTTACAAGGCTTTTATAATTTGAGATGTTGTCTACAAATGACATTTGACCTCCAACAAAATCAATAGGCTTCTTTTACTCAATGTTAAACACCTTCAACCAAGTATGAGATCTGTCCAAGCTTCCAAAATGGAGATATCATGTTTACATGGTTTGAACAATTTGACCTCTGATGACCCCAAAAGACCTTTGACATCCTACAAAACCTATAGGCTTTTGTACTCAATGTGGTGCATGTACATATTAAACATGAGATCTGTCCAAACTTATCTCATTGAGATATCGTGTTTACAAGGTTTTGAAAATTTGACATCTGGTGACCCCAAATGATCTCCACAAACAGAAAGCTTCTTGTGCTCAATGTGGTTCTTCTACACACCAAATATGAACTTCGTCCGGCCTTCCCTTCTTTAGATATCGTGTTTACAAGCTGGTCGTCACGAACGCACACACACATACTGTACGCCTTCATACAAGCAAAGGTTACTATTATCATCGAAACCAAAAAGTTAGGCGCCAGCGTTGACAACTGATCTGATAACCATTATTAGTGTTGCAATTCAAACTTAAATGAGGGGAAAGTAGACCGCAAGGAATAACGTATTCGTAATATCGTAATCTGATATCGAATATAAACCAATCACGGTTCACGAACCAGTGTTTTACTAGGATTGTGAAACGTGCGTCCCAGGGAAGCATCTGCTCGACAATGTTTGTATGCAACAGTTAAAAACTTGCTTCCGCTCATACACACCTGTGATAAAACCTCAAGCCAAAGAGCTGTTTTAGACCTTTATGTTTCTTGAAGTCAAGTAGAACATTACTAGATCCCATTGCTGTCACGTATAGACTAATTAGTATGACATAGGTCTATATACACACAGACAATGAATTTAAAAAGAAGAAAATAGTTGCAGTACATATCAAGCAAATGTATAAATTAGAATGTTCACCAAAGCTGATGTTCTGGTAGGCTTAGCCTAAGCTTATACGTGGATATAATGCACTGAATTATTTTCCTATGTACCGTAGGCCAACAAAGCTGTACTCCGATTCTGATAAGCTGATTATTGAGGGCTCGGAAATAGCAGTTTCCATCCCCCTAGAACATGCTTTCTGACCCTCAAGTCACATCTATTCGCATTTGAAATAAGACGGTCGTGATGATTTTCTGTAATATTAAACAGATTAATAGACAAAGGGTACAACATTGAACTAAAGAACTCCATGAACAAACCAAAATTGTAATGAAACCAGACATGTATGTGTTACATTTTGAATGACATTTGCAGAGCCACAACCACTTGGATGGGGGGGGGGGGTGGGGGCATGGCCCCAATAATTTTCAAAGCAATGATTTTCAAATAGACCTACTTTAAAATGTAAATATGGTGAATTTTGCCATGTTTTGTCTTGGCCTCGGGCTGTCTTGCCCCCCCCCCTCCCTCAAATAAGAAACCAGTATCGGTGTATGAAAAAGTGCAGAAAATCTCACAATAATCTGATTTTACTTTTCCATGAATTAGGAATTAATCTTTAAAACAAATGGAACTGTACGGTGGCTTAATAGGGACATAGGAAAGAAAAAAAAAAGGTCCTCATATCTCAAACTTTTTAACTTCTTATCTAACTTTTCAGTTTTTATCTCAAACGTTTTAGTTTTTTTTTTAAATGTTGACTTTTGTCTACATTGTAAGTCAAATTATGAGATTAAAAGTCCAAATTATGAGATTTAGGGACCCCCTGTTCCCCAATATCCCTTAAGCCACCGTAGAATTGGAATACCTTTGACTTTTATGATTTGTTTCTTGCTGTGACCATGCATCTACTCCCCCACCATTCCCCTCCTAACTTCATGTCAGGTAGCCCGGTATTTCCATAACCATGAGTTTGATGTTGTATCACGTTTCGGAAAATAACCGTTTGCACTGGTTCAGGAGTTGCAGTTATGCCGTATTTGTGTTAAACTATACCAAGTGTTCGCACTAATTCAAGTTAAAATACGTAGTCCAATCCCGAAATAAATATCAATATATAATAAATTTGACCGAGACTAACATGCAGTTAAGATTGCCTGCTAAAGAGAAAGTAAAACTGCTAGACTCTGTTTCGGACTAGACAAGATTCAGCCTGCTAATTTGCCTTTGTAGTTTCCTAATATTGCTAAGATTTTTTATCGCAGTTTTGTGATTATCATGTCTTGTTTGAAGTTATAGGAGCACACAGTGCGGCAAACTGCGCAGTTTCATAAAAAGCGTTACTGAGTACAAAGATGTACTAAAGGATACTGTTAACAAACTACAGATAGTCTTGAAATAGTGTCCTAGGTGTATTGTAATAGTCACAGAAATATTCAACTATTTTTTTTCAATTGGTTGTTAATGTTCTTTCTTTGAATCTGTTATTTGTTTGTACCATCTAATTAATCAACGGAATGAGTCTGCCAATCAATGAACCGAATTAACGGAGTTAATCATTTGACATCAGCCTTGCTGTACGTGCTTTTGGCAACTGTTTTTGTTGACTGCTTCCACAGTGAGACAAAGAAAAAGACTCAGTCGGTTTTAAAGCCAGAAGTGGACAATCGAGATGACATGTTATTCAATTTGTACTTGATATTTAATCAACAAAAACATGTATGGAGATTCATCTCACAAAACTATTGATTTCTTCACCTTGGTAGTGCCACTACCTAACTACAATAATGTCGAAAAACCGTTCGCAGTATACTAACGATCGTTTGCTCCTAACCATAACTTGGACAATCTCCTGGCATGCCTTAAAGAATGTTGAGCTTCTTCTGATTAGTTTTATATGAATATTAATCATCATAAAAATAACTGGTCCTATATAGCACAGACTCCAACAAAAGTTGTTCAATGCACTGTACGAGTGTTAAATGTGCATAAACTAATAGAGTTGAGAGAAAAGAAAATTTTTAAGACTGCGCTTGAATTAAATAATGTAATCTAAAGACCTAATTTCAACTGGGGGGGGGGGGGGAGTTCCAAACACGTGGGCAGCATTCAGAAAGCTACGGTCACCGAAAGATCTTGTACGTGACCTTAGAACCTAAAGTTGAAAGTGATAATGCGAACCTATTGGTCAACGTTTAGCTTGCTGAGGTAAGAGCACGTTGCGGTAGGTTGGGGTACCAGTTTCAATGGCACGAAAATCTAGTATAAGGTTTTTATAGTCAATACGGAGCCTTATTGGTAACAGTGTAGTTCTCCAGTATAGGAGTGATTGGGGTAAACCTGTTCACCCTATGGACGATTCGAGCAGCTGTGTTTTGGATCCTTTGCAATCTCGATAGTTGAGATGTAGCTACACAAAATAGAAGAGATTTGCCATAATCAAGCGTACTCGATATTACAGCATAAACACTTTTCTCAGTCGCAGGCCTATCGAGATAATTTCCTAGGTGGCCCCACCCGCCTAATATGAAACATTGTCGACATATGTGGTGAACTTGCTGATCCATAGCAAGGTGAGTTTGCATATACACACCGAGAACGAGGACAACCGAAGCAGAGTTTCTGACCTTGTCATCAATTCTTAAAGGAACCTGGTTTGATCCTAGTACATCATTATACCTACTTAGGAAAACAATTACCTCAGTGTTTTCATCGTTTAACTTAAGATAGTTATTGAACATCCATAGCCTGAATTGCTGAGTGCATGACTCCATCTTAGGTACAGCTAAGTGGAGATGTGTTTGGTCGAAGGCAACATAAAGTTGTGTATCATCAGCATACAACATATAGGTAATACCACAAGAAGTAATGTTTCCCTACGAAGAGGTATATAGAGGAAAGAGAACAGGACCGAGAATTGACCCTTGAGTTACCCCATGGTGGAGATCATGAGTATTAGGCCTATTGCGTGATTCTTGAATAAATTGTGATCGACTTTCCAGGTAGGATCTTTACCAACCCAAATCAAGTCATTAACATCTAGTTTGTTTCTCTTTTGGAACTGGTGTTACAACTGCTTGTTTGCATGGACTAGGAAAACACCACTAGCCAAGGATCTGTTTACAATTGAACAAAGGAGAGACATCATTTCAGATTTACAATCCTTAACCAACCATGTGTGTACAGGGTCCAGACAACAATGTTTAGATGAAAGTCCCGAATTTATTTTCAGCTGCAGTATTGCCGGATGTTCAATGGAGGTGAGAACAAGAGTTAGATGGTCTTATACTCACCCGGATATATTCGACTTTCTTCTCAAAGTAATGTGCAAAATGTTCCGGTAATTCCGTTTCTGGTACATTGTCAGGAAAGCATTACTGTGATAATGTATGTTAACCTGTTAGTTCTCTAATTACAGTAAAATTCGCTTTTGAGTTGTGACTGCACTCAGTACATATTAATTATTGTTAATCATATTAATTATTACTTACGTTAAAACTGTCCAAGGCTAGAACTTTACAGGTCTTGCTTTGCACGTAAAAGTTACATAAGGTAAAATTTATTGTCTGTGATTGGCCTCAAGTGTTAAGCATTAGAGACAATAACTTAATACTTCAATATACAGTAGCAATCGAGAAAAAAGGAAAACAATTCCAAAAGGTAAATATAAATGGCTGGTTATGTCAAATGATTGAACTGAATTCTGCTTTACGTCAAACATAAACAGTCTAGTGATATTCTCACATCATGCTGCGTTGCACTAGGATTATCAAAACATGTTACCTTGCACATTCGTTCTATATATATATATATATATATATATATATATATATATATATATATATATATTGCAGTGCAGCGAGTTTGAATACATGACTATACTATGCAAACAATCTTATTTTCTGTCATCTAATGCTTGAATATATGTAATACGATTATTTTAGAAGTAACTTTCAGATGTCCCTGTGTTTCTAACCATTGGATACCGAACAAGATTTCTTTGTGTTCTTTCAATTACCGTTTTCATCATGAAAGAGTGTGGGGTAGGGTGTAAGGTAGCACCCCAGAAATGTAGTTTTCGTCGGGACAAAGCGACGGTCATCGGAATAACGTTTGCAAAAAACTTGACGTTTTGAATCATACTTGAGTCTTTATCTCAAATATTTCTACAATTTTGGCAATGTGATAAACTTTCGAAATTTTGGGGATTCATGCCCCAATTGGATAGTTTCATGCTAAAATGTCGACGTTTTATTTCCATGTTATACTATATTTTACATTTTGTTTCGATGTTTTCTCGAAATGTTGACGTTGTTCCTTCGAGTTGTTCACATTTTATCACGATTTGTTCGTTTAGATCGACGTTTGACATTTTATACCCAACATTTCATTTTTTTAAACATTGAATCAAATATTCGAAATTCGAAGGATGACAATAGGTGACAATATGCTATACTGCATACATGTTGATTGATCTAGTAGTTGTCGTTGAGACAACAGCTACAGTAGCTACAGCAGAATTTACAACTATAGTAGTAGGCACCGTAAAGTCTCCAAGACAAGGCAGCTAAACACTTCGGTTTATAAGGCTCGTCACACCTACTCAAGATTGAAGTTAATTCATGCTGCAAGAACTCGTTGGTACATGTTTTCCTCGCGTCTGACGGGATTCCTAGTATTCTCCCATCAAAGTCACTCGCTAGTTGTTTCAATGTTTCGTTGGCTCCGTTGTTCATATATTCTGTAATCGTCTGCCCTTTAATCATTTCATCGGCATTCAGCAAAACAAGACAGGTTTTCTTGCAGACACCAGGACCAAACCTGACCTATAGGAAATGAATTCGTCGGTAAGATCATTCAACAATTGCAGATCGAAAAATCTTATTATACGGTTATGTTGGTCAACATGACACTAACTGCTTGACAATAAAAGATATGTTAATCGAAAAAAAGAGAAAACAAGTACAACACTAGTTTTGTATAATGAGAAGACTGTTTTGAAGTAATTTGCTTTCAGTTTTATTGTAAAGTTACCCACAGAAAGCAAAACATCAATATGCTGTCCATAGATCTTTTGGTTTTTGAGTAATAGTGTTTACATGCTTTTAAATTGTCTACCTCTGTTGACCTTCGAATTTCAGAGTTACCGTCTACGAGGTTTTCAGGGTTTGACCTCAAATGGCTTTTGATCTCCACAACAAGCCACCAGTTTATTGCACTGACTAAGTTTGATCCACTAATGGAATATGAAAACCATACATCCATTACTTTTGAAGTGTTCATGATTATAAAGTTTTCAAGAATAATTTCTTCCAAATTTGACTTTTGACTTATCTTGTTTACAGCGTTTTCAGGCTTAAAGCTCTGAAGCGGCCTTTGACTTTCAAAAATTGTGAAAAGGAAAGTTGCACTGAGGGATCTTACCAAGGATAAACTTCAACCAAGAATTCCTTTATTAGTTAAAGTTTATACTGCGTTTTGATCGTTTATATCTGTTGACAAGTGGCAATTTTGACCTCCAAAAATTTAAATACGAAAGTTGCACTCACCAACAGGATACACATGCTATTGATAAAACTCAACCGAATGTGCATTTTGGTTAACGTGTCTACAAAGTGTACATACAATACCTTCTGTTGACCTCAAGTAACCTTGTCTTCAGTCAACCAGTGTTCTTTTACTGAATAAGGTGGATACACATACGAGGTATGAACCCATCCAACACGCACTTTTTGAGTTTCATATTTAAAGCTATACGGCGTTACACACACAAACGCGTGTATAACTTTCAGACTGAGGACCCCACACTTAAACACATTTACACAAGCATGCATACTTCATCCAATGCCTTTTGCAATGACTAAAGAGCCAGAGTTTTCAATATCACGTTGCTTGCGTCGATCTGCCTGTGCTAATCGAAGAGCACATGTTATTTAATATAAAAACAATAGTCTAGCAGAGAGGAACGTACAGTTGTGTACAAAAATGTGTTTGTTTGTTTCTACTAAGCCACGATTTAGTATAATATATATTAAAGACGGTACCTTAAACTGGTCGATAAATGTGATATCATCGGAAGAAAGTCGCACTTTTCTACCGTCAAACACTAAAAGCAAGTTGGCGTAATGTGGTCCATTCTCCATCATCAGATCAGCTGTGGGTAAAAACATTTTCACTCCGGATTGTTCAGGATTGTAGAATATGTCTGGATTTTCAGAATCGGCGTGGTCGTTACTATTACTACCTAAAAGTAGTCCCCAGAAGCGTTGTGAGGACTGCTTATGGATGCTAAACGTAGCAATACGAAGAGAATTCCATGGTGGTGGATTAATTTCATATTCTCTATAATTTGGGAAACCACTGTACCTTCTTCTGAAAGCACTGCTATTGGAAGACCATTTCGCTCTCTGAAACGAAAAGACGTGCATGATTACTATATTGAGAATGATTAGCCTAAAAGTACAGTTCAACCATTGGGCAAAATATTCCCTCGTATGATGCTGCATTAGAAGTGTGTCCGCAGTAGAAGCAAATAATGTAACGTGTACTCATTACAAATGAACCTGCCTACATTTGGTATAATTTGTATTATTATTTGTTGTATATTTTGTATATTATTTGTTGTATAGTTTGCATTATTATTTGTCGTACATTTTGTATATTTGAGCTATTTTAATTAATCTTAGTCATAACATTAGCGCAGATGTAGTCAAACCTTTCTTAGATTTAGGAACTACAACATCATAAAGCATGCATCCATTTATGGAAATTTCAAGGGGAATTTTTCTATGATGATTTCGTGTGAAGATGATGAAACAACTTGTTCGGACGACTGAACGTCTTTTGTGAAGGAAGGTGTCGCGAGCAAGTTGTCATTAAATTCCTGTTGCGGACAATGGGATAGAAAAGAAAGGTAATTAAAGACATCCCATAATAGGTCAACAAATGAATTCAAAGAGTTGTTTGCAACTTGAACTTTCCTTTATAGGGCATAAGAGAGAATTTATATCGATCAGCTTCACAAGGGAATAACATACCCCTTGCGATGTAGGCTGGAGCTCCTTACTTGAGGAAAGTGATGAGTCTTGACTTGAAGATTGCGAGACTCCCTGGTAGGACGTAGTTGACCATTGTTGGTTTGACGAAGTCATCTATAAACAGGAAAAGTATCATAAATTTTAATATACGTCTCGATTTGTTCAGGAAAAAATTTAATGTATGTATGTATATATATATATACCCTTACTCAAATTCCATATCTGGTTTGATATCTGGATAGATAAAGTTTGATATGGCCATATAAAGCCAGATATATCTTGATATAGTTGTAATCCAGATATCCATATAAAGTTAGATATGGCCATATAAAGCCAGATATAACTGGATATAGAGTCAATCCAGATACGCATATAAAGTTTTATCTGGCCATATAAAGCCAGATATATCTTGATATAATTGTAATCCAGATATCGATATAAAGTTTGATATGGCCATATAAAGCCAGATATATCTTGATATAATTGTAATCCAGATATCCATATCAAGTTTGATATGGCCATATAAAGCCAGATATATCTTGATATAATTGTAATCCAGATATCCATATAAAGTTAGATATGGCCATATAAAGCCAGATATAACTGGATATAGAGTCAATCCAGATACGCATATAAAGTTTTATCTGGCCATATAAAGCCAGATATATCTTGATATAATTGTAATCCAGATATCGATATAAAGTTTGATATGGCCATATAAAGCCAGATATATCTTGATATAATTGTAATCCAGATATCCATATCAAGTTTGATATGGCCATATAAAGCCAGATATATCTTGATATAATTGTAATCCAGATATCGATATAAAGTTTGATATGGCCATAAAAAGCCAGATATATCTTGATATAGTTCTAATCCAGATATCCATATAAAGTTTGATATGGTCATATAAAGCCAGATATAACTGGATATAGAGTCAATCCAGATACGCATATAAAGTTTTATCTGGCCATATAAAGCCAGATATATCTTGATATAATTGTAATCCAGATATCCATATCAAGTTTGATATGGCCATATAAAGCCAGATATAAATGGATATAGACCGGTGTGAAGTTAGATACTTATTCCCCGTTCCTCGTTCGACATTCGCGAATGAGTAACTGCTACCTATTCAGTTACGTATTCGACAATGGTATCGACGTAACACCTCTGGCAAGGCAAAGCTTTCTTACAAGATGATCAACATTTGGTCGTGGTTAGAGGTTCATCTATGGGTCATATACTCTAATGAATATTTAGAAGGATACCATAATGCATCTTTTCCAGTCCGAATAGTTCTTGAACAACTAAAATGACCACTACTTCATCAGTTTCTAAATTAATGTAACGGGACCTGAAAAAAATCACTCTAGGCCCTAATCAATACTAGCACGCCTTGGACCACCTAACCAATGGGTCATAGGAATTCTTAACACATTGTAGAAGGATACCATAATGCGTCTTGACCGGTCCAAAGCGTGCTTGACCAATTAAAATGACCACTAAACCAACATTTTTTTAAAATAAATGTAACAGGAACTGAAATAAAAACATTTGAGCCCTAATCAAAACCAGCACGCCTTGGACCACCCAACCAATGGGTCGTATGAACTCTTAAGTCATTGTAGAAGGGTACCATAATGCGTCTTGCTCGGTCCGAAGAGGGCTTGACCATTTTAAATGACCACTAAATCATTACTTCTCTCATGAGTGCAACGGGAACATGAAAAAGCATTGGGCCCTAATCCATGCAGCACGCTTCGGATCACCAAACCGATGGTTAACATGAATTCCAAGGACATTATAGAAGAGTACCACAATACGTCTTGCCCGGTCCAAAGAGTGCTTGACCAATTAAACTGACCACTAAATCATCACTACGTTAATGTATGTAAATGGACCTGCAAAAATCTTTTAGCCCCAGTCAAGACCAGCACGCCTTGGACCACCTAACCAATTGGCCATAGGAAGTCAAAGGACATTGTAGAAGGGTACCATAACGCGTCTTGCCCGGTCCAAAGCGTGCTTGACCAATTTAAATGACCTCTAAATAATTACTTCTTTAATGATTGTAACGGGACCACAAAAAAAGCCTTGGGCCCTAATCCATGCAGCACGCCTTGGACCACCAAACCGATGGTTAACATGAACTCTAAGGACATTGTAGAAGAGTACCATAATGCGTCTTGCCCGGTCCAAAGAGTGCTTGACCAGTTAAAATGACCACTAAATCATTACTTCTTTAATGAGTGTAAAGGGACCACGAAAATAATCACTTTAGGCACCTATCAAGGCTAACACGCCTTGGACCACCCAACCATTGGGTCATATGAATTCTTATTCATGGCCGCACGCAAAGACGTAGCTAAGGCCTGATGATTGGGGGGGGTGTAGTGGCTGAAATTCCAACTGGATTGGTTTTGGAGCCGGAAAATTACGACTGCTGTCTTGTAACTCCCCCCCCCCCCCCTCCCCCAGCACTACCTTTCAACGATACGGTCAGTGTCAGTCAGACACCCTATCTTTCGCGTTTGCACTTTTGTTCCGAACTTTTTTTTCGGTACTGGTGTACCCCTTGCCCTCACTTCACAAACTTATTAATGACTCTGGTTAATGGAGTAAGCAACTGAGTATAAGTTATCTGCTTGATGGGCTACATAGACTACTAACTACAAAAGCTAACAAAGAGGAAAACAACAAATTTTCAACAAATTATATTCGACGACATAGTGAAATTACCCCAGAATACAGTGCTTTTTCCGAGCGCTTAATATTTTTTCTTGGGGTGGGGTGGGGGGGGGGGGGAGGAGGTGAGACTATTTATCACTCACATGAAAAAAGGATTTGGAATTTGGAGCATTTGGAATGAAATGAACACTTAAACATTTTTGCAGAAAAATGTTGAGTTGACGAGATACAATAAGTTGTCAATTATACTTTTTGCCCAAAAAATATTTCAATTGCTCAGTTGGAATGAAGTGAACAATTGAACATTTTGCAGCAAAACGTCCAATACACGAGATATGATCAGTTGTCAATTAAACATTTTTCAGAAAGTTGTTCAATTGCTCAGTTTAAGCAACTATTCAATCCAACATTTTTCTGTTTTTTGGTAAGATTTTATCTTGTACTCTAAACAATTTACTGAAAAATTTCACCTAACAGGACAAAGTGTTCCTTATGTTGATAGCACATTTAAGCTTCCGTAGATTAGTATTGAGCGTATTACAGTATGTACAGTATTTCTATTAGGCATTTTTTTTACAGTATTCAAAATCATACGAAGTTTTGTATGGTGGAGTATAAGGATCACGAGATACAATTTCTCAATTTGACAAGGAAAACGTGGTAAATATGACTGACTAAAGGTCAATTTTGACCGAAAGTTTTAGGTCACTCACAAATTACAAGAATATATGAAAATTAGAGTGCGACAGTAGGAAATTCCGACTGTCGCACTCAAATTTTCCAACTATCGTCAGTTTTACCACGATTGGGGGGGGGGGTGAGACACCCCCTACCCCCCCTCTAGCGACGTCCCTGTCCGCATGTCTATATATGGCCAAATTCTGTAGGAAAGCTTTTACATTTTTAGAACGTTACCTCTAAATGACTTCCGAATTCATTGATATGTCAGCATATATAACAATTTAACTTGCGCAAATCACTTACGAAATTTCAGGCTTACTCAAGGAGGGAAATTGCAATGTGGGAGTTATTTGAACACAGTGGCATAAAGCGACAGCATCTTCCCAGGGCTAAAGCAAGGCTGTAACAGGCTTGTAGCAGGCTTGTGACAGGCTTATGGCAGGCTTGTGGCAGGCTTGTGGCAGGCTTGTGGCAGCCTTGTGGCAGACTTGTGGCAGGCTTGTGGCAGGCTTGTGGCAGGCTTGTAGCAGGCATGCACTGTCATAAAAGCTCAACTGAAGCTTACAGCCGGACAAACAATCAAAGTAATGAACAATCCCCTAGGCCTACTATGCATTAATGGCACATGCAGTAACGTTCAAACAAGGAACGAAGAAAATTGTGACTATTTCCGATATTTAATTAATTTGGGAATACAAATGCGAAAATGCAGTTAAACTTTCAACATGCTGCAGATTCTTTCATTAATCTATCACTTACTTATGTTAATGGTTTGTCACAAGGGAGCAATCACGCTATGATAAATATGAACTCTCAGTCTTTCCATGGACAAGGTAATTCCATGGACAAGGTAGGCAGTCAGTTCGTAAATCGGTATCACTTAGTTCGAGCCTAATGGTCAAGCGCTCTTTAACGAGAGAAAACTTCTAGGAAACATCCTGAATGAATCATTCAATTACAATCAGAACGCATGATACTTTGTTCCGCTCCTTCACATTTATCTTATGAAGTATTGAGTAATAGTGATATGGAACATCATAGATTGGTAAAATGTATATATTGTCTAAACGCGAAATTGGCCTAAAATCTGGCACTTTTGTTAATGGATTGAATATATCTTGTGTATTTAGTAAAATTTATATAGCTAGATTATGGAAGTTATAATTAATATTTAGGTAAAACTGAATAAAAGGAAATTTGCTAAAAACTCACACTATCTCTGGTCTATATTTAGTTGGAATAAACCCAGTGAAACTTTTTATGGTGGATCTGCCCTCTATAAACTCCAACAGAAACTTTCTATTGAAAAATCGCTAGGAGAAGGACAAGCACATGGGAACACGATAAAATGAAAAATGCATAGAATGGCAGTACATAGGGTAACTTGGATTGGTTCATTACCAACTATGACTAATGGAGATCATCAATCACCCCCCCCCCCCCTCCCCCAAAAAAAGAGTGCGCGTGTGTTTCTCCTGGGTGGGAAGGAAACTTTGTATGCTGATGATCGTAAAGCACTAATTAGCATTAATCTTGCTATTGTTTTGTATCACCACCCAGGTACACACATAGAGTAAAACTTCAAAAAAGAAAATATTGATGAATCTACTGGATAATGATTGTGCATTAGTCATTTGTATTAGTCAAGCACTCTTTGGACCGGGTTAGACGCATAATGGTACCCCTCAACAATATCCATATAATTCATAAGATCCATTGGTTGGGTGGTCCAAAACGTGCTGCATCGATTAGGGCCCAAAGCTTTTTCGTGGTCCCGTTTCAGTCATAGAAAAAGTAATGACTTAATGGTCATTTGAATTGGACAAGCACGCTTTGGACCGGGCAAGACGCATTATGGTACCCTTCTACAATGTCCTTAGAGTTCATGTTAACCATCGGTTTGGTGATCCAAGGCGAGCTGCATGGATTAGGGCCCAAAGCTTTTTCGTGGTCCCTTTTCACTCATTAAAAAAGTAATGATTTAATGGTCATTTAAATTGGTCAAGCACGCTTTGGACCGGGCAAGACGCATTATGGAACCCTTCTACAATGACTTAAGAGTTCATACGACTCATTGGTTGGGTGGTCCAAGGAGTGCGGGTTTTGATTAGGGCCCAAATGTTTTTTATTTCAGTTCCTGTAACATTTATTTAAAAAATTGTTGATTTAGTGGTCATCTTAATTGGTCAAGCACGCTTTGGACCGGTAAGACGCATTATGGTATCCTTCTACAATGTGTTAAGAATTTCTGTGACCCATTGGTTAGGTGGTCCAAGGCATGCTATTCTTGATTAGGGCCTAGAGTGATTTTTTTCAGGTCCCGTTACATTAATTTAGAAACTGATGAAGTAGTGGTCATTTTAGTTGGTCAAGAACTATTCGGACCGGAAAAGATGCATTACGGTATCCTTCTAAATATTCATTAGAGTATATGACCCATAGATAAACCTCTTACCACGACCAAATGTTGAACATCTTGTTAGAAAGCTTTCGTCATGCCAGAGGTGTTACGTCGATACCATTGTCGAATACGTAAATGAATCGGTAGCAGTTACTCATTAGCGAACGTCGAACGAGGAACGGGGAATAAGTATCTAACTTCAAACCGGTAATATAGAGTCAATCCAGATACGCATATAAAGTTTGATATGGCCATATAAAGCCAGATATATCTTGATATAATTGTAATCCAGATATCCAAATCAAGTTTGATATGGCCATATAAAGCCAGATATCACTGGATATAGAGTCAATCCAGATACGCATATAAAGTTTGATATGGCCATATAAAGCCAGATATATCTTGATATAATTATAAGCCAGATATCCATATAAAGTTTGATATGGCCATATAAAGCCAGATATATCTTGATATAATTGTAATCCAGATATCCATATATAGTTTGATATGGCCATATAAAGCCAGATATAACTGGATATAGAGTCAATCCAGATACGCATATAAAGTTTGATATGGCCATATAAAGCCAGATATATCTTGATATAACTGTAACCCAGATATCCATATCAAGTTTGATATGGCCATATAAAGCCAGATATATCTTGATATAATTGTAATCCAGATATCCATATCAAGTTTGATATGGCCATAAAAAGCCAGATATATCTTGATATAATTGTAAGCCAGATATCCATATATAGTTTGATATGGCCATATAAAGCCAGATATAACTGGATATAAAGTCAATCCAGATACGCATATAAAGTTTTATCTGGCCAAATAAAGCCAGATATATCTTGATATAGTTGTAAGCCAGATATCCATATCAAGTTGGATATGACCATATAAAGCCAGATATCACTGGATATAGAGTCAATCCAGATACGCATATAAAGTTTGATATGGCCATATAAAGCCAGATATATCTTGATATAATTGTAAGCCAGATATCCATTTAAAGTTTGATATGGCCATATAAAGCCAGATATAACTGGATATAGAGTCAATCCAGACAAAACTTTATCTGGCCATATAAAGCCAGATATATCTTGATATAATTGTGAGCCAGATATCCATATAAAGTTTGATATTGCCATATAAAGCCAGATATATCTTGATATAATTGTCAGCCATATATCCATATAAAGTTTGATATGGCCATATAAAGCCAGATATAACTGGATATAGAGTCAATCCAGATAGGCATATAAAGTTTTATCTGGCCATGTAAAGATATAAAGCCAGATATAACTGGATATAGAGTCCATCCAGATATGCAGATAAAGTTTTATCTGGCCATATAAAGCCAGATATAACTGGATATACATGTAAGACTGTAAGCTCTTACATAGTGTATTTTCATAGAGATTTACATTGCCCTATATTGTGGTACATATTTCAATGGTAAAGCACTTAGAGTGCACACTAAGTCAAAGAGGGTATAAATTGGCTACTTGATCTATCTGGGTTGCTAGGCAACCACAGGGTCACAGATGGAAAGGATGACTCAGAGGGTAATTAAGTGTGAATTAAGCCTGCTTTTGAACAAAGGACATATGTGTATTGTTACTCTGTGAGTGAGATAGGAATACAGTGTACACATGGTAGGTGTAGAGAGCAGAAGGAAATTTAATAGAAAGGATTGGTACATTAAGAAAAGGTGATGGAGATTGGTAAAAAATAACCTATTGATGTCAGGACATTGGCAAAGAATTCTATAGTGAACTTAACAGTCAGAAGTAAGGAAGAATTTTTTTGGAACGGATGGAAATGTATTTTTGTTCTGACGGTCATATTGCCTAAATATTCGTGTGCAGGGAAGACCCTCTTTAAGTATTAGTTTTTTATTTGTAAAGGCTTGGACATACTGTTGGTAAGGTGAAACAAGAAAAAACAAAATACCTGCTGATGGATCAAACAGGAAATGTAATTAATGGCCAGATAATTAAGCAGTAAATAAAGAGTTGCTTTATCTGTGCCATATATTGCCTTTATTTGGTTTCAAATTATTTTCTTTATATCGCCAGATGAAGTTCTGGCACAGATGTAGCCATTTTTTTAACTAGTTCAATCTGGATTTATCATAATATGGGACAGTAATGGATTTGCCAAGGGCAATATATGGATGTGGCATATATGAGCCAGATATTGATTTCTAAGTAATGGGCCAGATATGGATTTGCCATGTATGGGCCAGATATGGATTTCTAATTAATGGGCCAGAAAACCGCCAGATATGGATGTGCCATATATGGGTCAGATATGGATTTGCCATATATGAGCCAAATATTGATTTCTCAGATATGGATCTGCCATATATGGGCCAGATATGGATTTGCCATATATTAGCCATATATGGATCTGCTATATATGGGCCAGATATGGATTTGCCATATATGGGCTGGTATGGATTTGCCATATACGGGCCAGATATGGATTTGCCATATATAAGCCATATATGGATCTGCTATATATGGGCCAGATATGGATTTGCCATATATGGGCCAGATATGGATTTGCCATATATGGGCCAGATATGGATTTGAAATATATGGACCATATCTGGTCCAGATAAAAAGTGACCCATATAAAGTTTTATCTGAGGCAGATGTGGCCTTTATCTTATATCAAGTTATATCTGCCCAATTCTTGTTATGGCTGGATATAAATTCCATATATGGCACAGATATGGGCCAGATACAAATTGCCATAATTGGGCCATATATGGATTTATATATATATATATATATATGTGTGTGTGTGTGTACGACTCTGTGTATATGTTTTGATGTGTATGTTGTACTCTCTAAAAGTGTATCATTGGCAACCCTCATATTTAGCATGTTGGCTGCCTAAAATAGAAATTGACCTTACTGACTTGTTGGAGGTCAGAAGTCGTCCGAATAAAACAATGAAAACCTTGTACCTACCTTTTCTCCAGAACGGATTCATGTAGGTTAACCAGTTCTGAGTTGGACAGAGCCCTCGATATTGAAGGCCAAATTCATATGATAGCTAAGGAAATGTGATATTGACAAGCCTCCTATTTCCATTAGAATATTCGAGAACACGGTGGGAAGGTATGGTACTAAGTTAAGTGAGGTGGCACTAATTAATGTGGGGTGGTGCTAAGTGAACTAAGGTAGAGTTGACAACTTAGGATAATGAAAGCTCCACTGTTCTTGTTTTCAGCGCAGTTGCCAACATTCAGACATTTCTAACAGTAACTTAGAAAATCTGACGGATTATGGGTTATATGGGGTATTGAAACAAACAGCCTTTAATTGCCTGGTACACTTTTGTATATGGAAAGGGATCCAGCTGATTGCTCTAGAACTGCCATGGAGTGCTAATTACATAAATAATGTTTATAATATTAATAATGTTTGGAAAAGTGCTGAGAGAAACCGTATGTTAAACCGTACCTCTGAGGCTACTAAAAGCTATGCGAGGGTCCTATGATAAACATGTCCGCTGATTTCTATACTTAGTCTACATGGAACCTATGTTATAATACCTAAATATTTTATCATATAGTGCATTATTTAAAAATAAAATAAAACATGAAATACACGGTAAAAAGACACTATTACTCTCCAAATTCTCGGAGACTACGTACCCTTCAAGTCAAACGTAATCTGGTTCACGTTATGGAGTTATTCAACGATTTAGCATTAAATTCGTCAATTTAAAGTGTTAATACTTCTCGAATTGCAAACTGGACTATGACATTTCAGATAGCAACAGTTTTATAGTCAAACTACTTACCTTAAATATTCTTCAACAATCGTTACAAACGTTCCAGTCAGTTTCGTTCGGTGTTGTCTCGCTAAGCTGACGCGGACTAGTGAGTCATGCCATGTGTTGTATTAACAGCTCTTATCGAAATATTGACGTTTGTTTGCTTTGAATAGTAATTTTCATTTCGTTGTGTCATGAGGTATTTGCGGTAGGTGTAACTTTATTATGTTAGTATCTTAATGGAATATTTTCCCCCTTTATCCTACCTTTTTCGACTATGTTAACGTATGAGATGTGTTACAGAACTGAAGTTTTGAAGCAGCCATAAATAACGGCAACTTGAAGCAATCGGTCTATAATTGTTTGATTACAGTTTATCTCTCTGTATCAGCAGGGGCGTATTCAGTTTTCTTTTAAATGGGGTCCAATCAGGCCTGTGGCGAGACTACGTATTGAAGACGGACAAGATACTTTCCGGGGTGGCAGATATATCTGTGACACTATCTAAGTGGAGCGCCACCATCAGTTGCCGCGTAACGTAGCAAGGAACCTTTTGCTAAATATACCTCCTGGATCGCCAGAAATGACACTTTCCATGCATGTACAGTATCCCTGTCCTCTGACCATCAACCATGAACTAGGCCTACATAGTTTTACACTGCAGTGTCAAAGCAGGGATCTGCAGTAATTTCAATGCTCTCATAACGACAAAATAAGAAAATACTGTGTTGACTATATTGCTGTACTACTTGTTCAGTGTACATTTTTACAGACTGCTTAACACTGTATTAGACACTGTCAAAGCAAACTAAAAGCTAGTACAAAGTTTACTGTAAACCTTTGGTCAGTGATTATTGACTGACCAGGGATAGCATGCATCAACTGATTGACTGACGATGTATATATACGTACGCTGTTACTTTACGGTCACCAAAACAATTCCCATTGCCGGCCATTTGGTCGGCTAAGGAAAGGTATAATCGCTGACAGCATAATGACAGACAAAGGTTTTTTTCTGAGTAAGATCTGAATTTTGCAAATCTTGTCGAACTTGTCGAGGGAAGTTTCTGGTTCTTTGCTATTTCAGAATGCTAGTTCTGGTGAACACGCAGCACAACGACGACCATCGAATTTTTGCGTATCAAAATAGTATCTCTCCGGAAATGTATAGTAGAAACCCTTGATCCCACCCCCACCCCGGATCCGCCCATTATCAGAGCGCAATAATTGATTTTGCTTATCCGTAAATTGAAAAAGACCTTTTCATTTAGTTATCCGTTTAGGGTCACAATTCTACCACACCATAGGGCAGGATTTCAGTTGCGTGATTATGTCATTCTGTAGTGACAAGAACAACTTTCTGGTAGTGACTATAGTTGCAACAACATATTTATTTCTCATATGTTTGTACAAGATTAATACAAAAAATAACATTACAGTAGAAGGTTATCATATGAAGGACACTAGAAAAAGCTTTTATCCCAGCTAGTGACCAAGTAGAATACAACAATGAAATACTTAAATTAAGTTCAGAGGGGAAAAAAGACACAGAGAAAACAGAAGATAAAGAAGAACAGAACAGAACAGAACAGAACAGAGCAGAGCAGAGCAGAGCAGAGCAGAGCAGAACGGAACGGAACAGAACAGAACCGAGCAGAACAGAACAGAGCGGAACAGAGCAGAACAGAACAGAACAGAGCAGAACAGAACAGAGCGAAACCACGGTATCATTCGTTGCTCTGTGCGACAGCCAGGCGAAGTCAACGACATTCGACATGATCAAAATAAATGGTCTTCCGAAAGAATAGTAAGACAAATACATTTGAAGTAATTTATGATATAACTTTGTGCAAAAGAGGTCATTTCGGTCAGAATTATCGTTGATATAAAATAAAAGGAAGCAAAGCAAAAACTCATACGTACAATGCACAGACCGTTAATATAAACTCACTGATTATCGATAGATATAGTTGATTTTTAACATTTGACACAGTATGCAACTGAGATGACTTAAGTAGAGCACAGATTTAGCGCCCCAATTTGTGAATAGCTTAGTTTTATATTTCAGACACGCCTTTGTCCTTTCTCAGCGCAACAAGTGAAGTTCAATATATGTGTTCACAATATCTCAGATTAGGTTAACGCGAAAGTGGTCTATAGCATAACGATAGCCAAAAGTGAACATATGGGAGGGCCACTCTTTGTCCCCGTAATCTCTGGTTCCGAGCCCTTGTCCAATAAGCATGGGGTTGTATCTTTAACATATATAAGTCTACATTTTGAGATGTATTTTTGTGTGTGTAATTAAACAACTGGACACCAATATCAAGTATCCTATTTAAGTACCGAACAACAGTGTCGTTAAAACTTCTTTTGAAAGATCGCAGGCTAACCGCGAGTACTGCATGACATATATTCTACGAGGATTTAAGTTTGCTTGTAGCTACTACCTTTGTATGTGAAAGAAAAGTACTGGCATGGCTACAGTAAAGAATATCGAAACAGCTGTTATGGATTGTGCTGGTGACGTATAACATGGTGTTATGATTGAACGCAACTTCTCGCAGTAGTCTATGAGAGCATACAAAATACGTAACTATTTGCTATATAGTCTTACGAGTATAACTGTAACAGTCGTATGCGTAGGTCTATATGTTACCATTGTAAGTTACACTAGTCTATGACAGCATCCAATTACGTTACTACTTTCTGTATAGTCTTATGAGTAGCTACAACAGTTGAATGAGTAGGTCTATAGGTTACCATAGTAAGTCACAGTATTCTATGATAGCAAACAAAGAACGTTACTACTTGCTATAATGTCTTACGAGTATAGCTATAACAGTCGTATGAGTAGGTCTATATGTTGCCATAGTAAGTAACATTATTCTATAAGACCATACAAAATACGTTACTACTTGCTATAATGTCTTACGAGTATAGCTGCAACAGTCGTATGAGTAGGTCAATATGTTACCATAGTAAGTCACAGTATTCTATGGGAGCAAGCAAAGTACGTTGCTACTTGCTATAATGTCTTACGAGTATAACTATAACAGTCAGGCGCGGCGGAACGGAAAAATTATTGGGGGGGCTAATGTGCGGAGCGCCACCATCGGTTGGCGCGGAGCGTACAAGAAAATTTTGGGTTTTTTCAAACCCCCAGATGGCCGGAAACGGCACTTTCCGAGTGTTTTATGCTGCGAATACCCAGCCCTAAAATATGGGTCTCAAGCCTGCAATTTCTCAGATTGCACGTAAAAGTCTGTAAAAACATTGTAATTTGTATATTCGATGGTTTTTTAAGAGAGTAGCTATTACTCGTAGTGTACTCGCAAAGATGTTTTTGAGTGTAGTAAGGGCAGTGGCGGAGCTAGAGTATTGGTCAGGGAGGGCAAGAATGGTCTGTAGGGGCGCTTTCGACACTATCTAAGCGGAGCGCCACCACAGGTTGGCGCGGAGTGTACAGAAAATTTTTGAGTAAAGATACTCCCTAGATTGCAGGAAATGACCCTTTCCGGGGCCTTGCTAATTTGCAGATAAACTGAGAATAAATAGGTGTCGTCGCCATTTTGTCGGAAAATTAAACCAACAGAATATGTCAAATGTCAATAGGTATATGGGAGCGCAATAAAATAGTCAAAAATCGCGAATAAGTAAAAAGTAGTGAAAAGCTGAAAAGGGCGCCAGCAGTCCATTTGAGTCCGTCAGGGGGGGGGCATCCGCCCCCCCCCCCTGACTGTATATATGGACGCTCCGCCACTAAGTAAGGGGATGTTGGAGAACTGGCTGAAATGAGGCAAGTCATTGGCCTAAGACGAAGTTGTGTCACGCTTACCGGTACTCACACTTACTGCTTCCACTTTTCACTGCTTCCCAACCGCGTGAAGACGCGGTTGGGGTGACAATGTGGTCTATAGCCAGGGGACGGGCCGAGGGTCCCCCAGCAATTAGTAAAATTATTACACCTATAGAGTATACGTGTGCATCGGACAGATCGACAAGTATGCATTGAAAAATGGGCAGATGCACGTTTCGGAGCCTTGGTAAATATTGGGGGGGCTTATCATGCATTTGCCCCCTCAACTTTTTTATTGGGGTGGCTGAGCCCCCCCCCCCAAGCCCCCCCGGTTCCGCCGCCACTGATAACAGTCGAATGAGTAGGTCTATATGTTACCATAGTAAATAACATTATTCTATAAGACCTTACAAAATACGTTACTACTTGATATATAGTCTTATAAATATGGCTGTAACAGTCTTATGAGTTTGGTCATAGTTTAGCATAGTCAGTCACAGTAGTCTATGAGAGCAAACTAAATACGTTACTATTTGGTTTATAGTCTTATGAGTATATCTAAAACAGTCGCATGAGTAGGTCGATATGTTACCATACTTAGTCGCAGTAGTCTATGAGAGCAAACAAAATACGTTACTACTTGGTATATAGTCTTATGAGTATAGATATAACAGTCGTATGAGTAGTTCTATAGGTTACCATAGTAAGTCACAGTAGTCTATGAGAGCAACAAAGTTTGTCGCTACTTGGTATATAGTCTTACAAGTATATCTATAACAGTCTCATGAGTTGGCCTATAGGTTATCATAGTTAGTCACAACATTCTATGAGAGCATATAAAGTACGTTACCACTTGCTATATAGTTTTATGAGTATAGCTGCAACAGTCGTACGAGTGTGTGTGTGTGGGATACCATAGTAAGTCACAGTTTTCTATGAGAGCAAACAAAGTACGTTACTACTTGCTATGTAGTCTTATGAGTTTAGTTGTGGCATTCGTATGAGTAGGTGTATAGGTTACTAATGTAAGTCACAGTATTCTATGAGAGCATATAAAGTACGTTACTGCTTGCTATATAATTTTATGAGTATAGCTGTAACAGTCGTAAGAGTAAGTGTATAGGATACCATATATTGGTCCACACATTTTGCAAATGAATAGATATATGGCAACTTCATACATTCATGGAGAATTTGATGCTCTCTTGTGGAAGTATGAATACAGGAGGATATACATCTTACGCGAGTATATGTATGATCTGCGATCTACGACGACTAAATTCACTTATAGATGTAGCAAGGGGGCATATGTCTGAATATATTGAATATTGGGGGGGGGGTCATTCTGCCCCCCTTGTACTCCTTCGAAATGTTTAAGTTTCAATATTCAATTTTCTGAATAAAATGTCGAGAGATAAAAGTCGAGATTTTGAGATGAAATCTACAATTTCGAGAAGATAGTAGGAAAAGTCTGCGATTAAAATCTAGCATACCTGTACAATAAATTTGAATTTGAGAGAATCAAGTTAACATAAAGAGAAAATGGGCGAAATGCTAAGACCGAATAGCCGAAAGATTGCAACGATCGGAATGCCTATATATCGAAGACAAATTGGGTTTGTCGAGAAAAACTATTGATAGAAACAATCGAATTGCGATATAAATATGAATAATTTGCAAATGTAATATCATAGCCAATGTAGCATCTAAAAGGCTTAACATTGTCCGAGGAAGTCTTGTCGGTATTCATCCCCACTCTTTCCCCATTTTCTACTTCACTGAGATGTATTAGAAGAGACAAAAAGAGACAAACAGCCACTCTGCTTGTGAGCCCATGAGGTTGCCAATGAAATATATGATGTAAGCAAACCATTCACATGTTTCAACTAATGTCTTGCAATTTGTATTCACTCTTTAGTTTTGGTTGTCCTTTATTGATCCATTTCAATATCAAAGGATATTTAGACAAGTGGTCTTTTGAGACGGAGGTAAAATCAGCCCGAGAAGATGTTGTGACTTGGCAAGAAGCGTTTTATGGAAAATGTAAGGGGAAAAAAAACTTCGTTTTTTTTCAAGTATTGTTTACACGTTATGATATACCATTATATCATCGACCCATCTATCGATTCATTCATCCATTGCCCACAATTCTAAGAACAGATGAGTAAAAATTGCCGAACATTGCACATTTTTAGTGCAGCTGGGGAACAGCAAATGAACATTCTTTTTTTTTGCAATGTTTTGCTTAAAGTGGTTTACCACATGCTGTTCCTAAACTTCTGGGCAACGTTTCCCTCTTTTGTTGGGCAAACAATATTGCTCAGAAAATTTCATTTTACCAATCGGCGGATATTACTAAATAGACTATTGCAAAATGAATAGCTGGAGTCCACTTCTGGTATCGTTTCTCTCTCAAAACAATTATACATTGTAACATATTGTGAATAAGAGCCAAGGAAATTATAACAACAGTCATATATACTATTTCTGATGTTGTTCAAATGTATGCACAATGTAGGACCAAGCTACCCCACCAACTTGTTTCAGCTCCAACCATCATCCACACGCTCACTTCGCTTTAATTTATCACTGATGTTACTCATCCCTAGAGTAAAAACACAGCCTTACGGCTTGAGAACAATTCACATCCAATGCACCGTGCCTGTGGAACTCAATTCCAAAACATATAAAAATATGCAATACTGTGAACAGTTTCAAATCAGCACTGAAAACGTATTTCTTCACCAAAGCATATATGTTATGATTGCTATTATTTTGTTAAGCGCTACGATAATTATTTCATAGTTTGTTTGGCGCTATATGAAAATTATGTATAATTATCATTATTATGTATTATAATTATATACATATATATACATATACATATACGTCCGTCCGTCCGTCCGTCCGTCCGTCCGTCCGTCCGTCCGTCCGTCCGTCCGTCCGTCCGTCCGTCCGTCCGTCCGTCCGTCCGTCCGTCCGTCCGTCCGTCCGTCCGTCCGTCCGTCCGTCCGTCCGTCCGTCCATCCATCCATCCATCCGTCCATCCATCCATTCGTTCTTTCATCTATCCTTCCATCCATTCATTCATCCATCTATCTATCCTTCCATCCATTCATTCATCCACTCATCTTGTAATCCGTCCATTAATCCGTCCATCTATCTATACATCCATCCATTCATTCATTCATTCATCCATTCACTCATCTTGTGATCCGTCCATCCATACATCAATCCATCCATCCATCCATCCATCCATCCATCCATCCACCCATCCATCCATCCATCCATCCATCCATCCATCCACCCATCCATCCATCCATCCATCCATCCATCCGTCCGTCCATCCATCCATCCATCCATCCACCCATCCATTCGTTCTTTCATATATCCTTCCATCCATTCATTCATCCATCTATCTATCCATCCATTCATTCATCCAATCATCTTGTAATCCGTCCATTAATCCCTCCATCGATGTATACATCCATCCATTCATTCATTCATCCATTCACTCATCTTGTTATCTGTCCATCCATACATCCATCAATCCGTCCATCTATACATCCATCAATCCGTCAATCCATCTATCAATCCACCCATCCATCCATCTATTCATCCACCCGTAAACACCCATAACAAATATTTTATTGTAATTCTCCCACCACTTTTGACCTTTGTTTTTTTTATGTAGTGTCTTCAAAGAAAATAAAATCAACTTATGTCATCCTTACCTTAAGAAGGGGAAACGGTTCACAAGAAGACATTGGCGTCATAACATGCAAGTTTGCTGACATAATTATAGATCAAAAGACACTATATTCGATGTCATTTGAAGAGGTATAATATTGGTGCTTCATTTGCTTCTTTATCTCCTTCGATTACGGAATGTGTTTCAGCTAAAACCGGTGATGCCCTGACTTCGTCTTCTTCTTCTCCTCCAGACCCTATCAATGTTAGAAGACGAAATGACGTAACATATCCCTTTATTGTTCAGTAAGGAAATAAACCCACGTAAAAACATCATACTAGCTATGGCACGAAATAGGTCGTAAGGTATAAGATCTACACAGGACGAGTAGAAAATAGAAATTTACTGCAAGAAAACTAACCGTTAAGATGTTTGAGTGTAATTTATAACATATAATACACTTTTATGAGAAAGAGTCACATTTTTTTTTTTAAATTCATTTAGGGGATTCTTGGTAGAGCCAGTTATGGACAGCTGTTTTTTCCGTTCGTCCAAATCTTAGAAGCGTCGATGTCAAAATAGTCTCAGCGAAGAACTTGAAAAGGTACAAAGCGATTATTCTCGATTATAATTGGCGTAATTTAAAGAGAGGTGTAAACTGGAATCAAGCGGTAACGTAGCTATTTTTTTTTTCATTTCGTAGGCATTCTCATCTTTATAGAATCCTTGTCCAGTCACGCAGTTCTTTGTCTTACATTGGAACAAGTTAACAGCTTTGCAGTTGTCACAGTGTCACTTGTAACAAATGTTACCGTGTTACGAACACAAAGTAGTAATTACTGATGCACGGTTGTGGAACTTGTGGGACATGAACAGTAGTTGCTGCACCAGCTATGAGTATCGGCTGTATAGTCTTATAGATATGCATCACAAAATATTATGAATTAATTTCCCTCATCAACGACATTAGAGCATTTGAACAAATGTTAAAATAAACGTTACATGTCAAACAAGTTCAAAATATCTGCAAAAAAAATCTGTTTTAAAATCATTTAACTGGACAGTTTTTTTTACCGATGCATATTAGCGACATAACTTGGGTTAACAAAATATAAGCAGTTTTGTGAGTGTGTGGTTGGGTAGTTAATATCTTCTATAATATTTTAACTGAAAGAGAGACGTACCATTAAATGCAAACCGTAACTAGAATTATATATTTGATAACTTTATAGAAGTATGAAAACTTACATGGTCGTAGCCGGGATGAAGGAAGGCAAAGCAAGAGAGCAAACGTCAGCACAGAGAGATACAAAATAAAATGAAACGGTTAAATTGAACGGTTAGTATTCCTAAATTAACTCAAACTTTATCTGATTGATATTCTTAATTTTCAAAATTAAAAATGGTTTTCATCTATGTTTATTCTCTACAGTATTCTCTATAGTTTATACTGCAGGACTCGAGGTAACCGACGGGGAACAGGGCTCTAATTCGTCTGGCTATAGTCCCTCCGTCCCCCCCCCCCCACGCCCACCCAGAAAAAAATGACCTCCAGCTATTTAAGCAAATGTGGAAAACATAATGATAGACGTACTGTCGAACGAACGATCTCATGAATTGTTTCTATGTTCTATCATGTCTGTACATTTTCTCACACTTTAGATACATACAACCAGCCTGGTCATTTCGCCCAACCTTGATTAAATATTATACTTCAATAAGGAAACGTTCGGGATACGAACCGAATATTAAGGAATCTTGAAATCCTTCAGTTTGTATAACTTTAGTAGGGAAACGTTCGGGAACTGTTAACGTTACGGGATACGAACCGAATATTAAGGAAACTTGAAGTTGTGGTTACAGTCGGTAGGATGGATCAGTGTTTAGGGGTGAGGTTTGACAGGTTTGATAGGAAACGTTCGGGAATTGTTAACGTTACGGGATACGAACCGAATATTAAGGAAACTTGAAGTCGTGGTTACATTGATACAGTGGATGCATTGATTAAATATAACACTTCAATATTACGGACGGGTTTTATATATATATTTTTTTCAATACAATAAGGAAACGTTCAGGAATTGTTAGTCGGTAGGATGGATTAGTGTTTTAGGGGTTAGGTTTGATAGGTTTTTATGGAGACCGATTCCCCTTTGTTTGTATAACATTAGATTAGCACTATGTAGAACTAGATCAACACCTAACTGCTGTGAACCTAACTGCTGTAACTGGATATTATTCCACACCGATTCCCCTTTGTTTGTATAATAATATAACTTCCATTGTATGCGTAACCGTCTAAAGTAGTCTAATCCTCCCAATATACCCGAAATAACTGCTCAGACTCCGATCGATATCGAACGGATATCACTTTATCTACCTACCACGAAGCAATAAAACCCAAAATAAATCAAATTGAACTAGTGAAATAGAAAAAGTACTATTATTCTGCCTGAATATGAGTAAAAATATGGTTGGGCGAAATTACCATGCTGGTTGGGCGAAATGACCAGGCTGGTTATGCGAAATGGCAGTTGGGCGAAATGGTTATTGGGGGAAGTGACCAGAAAGCGTTTGAATGCTGAAAATAGGCATGATGCCTCAGCCGTTTCAATGAAAATCCAAGAACAAAAGCGTTGCCTTGTCCTTCTATATCCTTAATTCGAGCCCTGGTATACTATATCTAGCATCAACGAAGGCTACATGCACTCTTAATTCCAAAATGTGAGAATACAACTTTAAAAGTATCCAGAATGAAGGATATTTTTGAGCAGTAAATTTCACCACAGAGAGGATTCTCACTTTTTGAAATTACAAATGCATGGATTATTTCGTCTCACCGCAAATGTTGTAACCGTAAGCACATCTCATCGTCACTTCATAACGGTACAAAAGTTAGTTTACAGGTAGACTATCTATTTAAGGCTATGGAACTTTCTGCACATTCTAGTGATAACTTTAGCGTTGTATGTCAACGTTAAAGTGCCATCAAAATGTTAACACCTTGCTATACAGCTGTAATCAACTCCAAACTAAAGAATAAATTGATCAGTGATAGCTGGAAATAGCCCAATTTAAACAATTTACCATTAACGGGTACGGTTTTTGACATTTTCATTTCCCCCTGAGTATTTTAAATATGGAAATACATTCTTTATACCATATTTACCCCAAAACTTAAACGTGTTGCCCCTCCTCAACTATTTTCCTGCTAATTCGATTATTATATTTAAAAAAGTCAATAGAAAAATTTGATACCAAATAGTCGGAATTTAGATGTAAAGGCCATAATTGTGAGTTGATATTTGAGGTGAACGGTTAAAATTTCGATAAAAGCGGTCGATAAAAAATATGAATTCTAAGTTTCCAACGTCCAACTTTGTCCACTCTAAGCATAGATCGACAAAAACTGAAATTGTTCTGGAGACACCAAAACCGAATGAGGTTTTTTCCAGACCCATGCCGAAAGTGTTCTTTAAACATAATTTCAAACCTGTATAAGTGTGTTTTGTTTATCTGATGATGATGATGATGATGATGATGATGATGATGATGATGATGATGATGATGATGATGATGATGATGATGATGATGATGATGATGATGATGATGATGATGATGATGATGATGATGATGATGATGGTGATGATGATGATGATGATGATGATGATGATGATGATGATGATGATGATGATGATGATGATGATGATGATGATGATGATGATGATTGTGGCGTTAGGCTTAGATAGTTTGCATACAAGCTTCGCCCCTCCCTTGCCAAATTACTCGCTACGCGCCTGACTTTACGTAACTGATAAGTGCAGAATCCACTTCACTTCTTACACACACGTTTCATTTAGCAGTACTTCATTTGCTTCTTTATCTCCTTCGATTACGGAATGTGTTTCAGCTAAAACCGGTGATGCCCTGACTTCGTCTTCTTCTTCTCCTCCAGACCCTATCAATGTTAGAAGACGAAATGACGTAACATATCCCTTTATTGTTCAGTAAGGAAATAAACCCACGTAAAAACATCATACTAGCTATGGCACGAAATAGGTCGTAAGGTATAAGATCTACACAGGACGAGTAGAAAATAGAAATTTACTGCAAGAAAACTAACCGTTAAGATGTTTGAGTGTAATTTATAACATATAATACACTTTTATGAGAAAGAGTCACATTTTTTTTTTTAAATTCATTTAGGGGATTCTTGGTAGAGCCAGTTATGGACAGCTGTTTTTTCCGTTCGTCCAAATCTTAGAAGCGTCGATGTCAAAATAGTCTCAGCGAAGAACTTGAAAAGGTACAAAGCGATTATTCTCGATTATAATTGGCGTAATTTAAAGAGAGGTGTAAACTGGAATCAAGCGGTAACGTAGCTATTTTTTTTTTCATTTCGTAGGCATTCTCATCTTTATAGAATCCTTGTCCAGTCACGCAGTTCTTTGTCTTACATTGGAACAAGTTAACAGCTTTGCAGTTGTCACAGTGTCACTTGTAACAAATGTTACCGTGTTACGAACACAAAGTAGTAATTACTGATGCACGGTTGTGGAACTTGTGGGACATGAACAGTAGTTGCTGCACCAGCTATGAGTATCGGCTGTATAGTCTTATAGATATGCATCACAAAATATTATGAATTAATTTCCCTCATCAACGACATTAGAGCATTTGAACAAATGTTAAAATAAACGTTACATGTCAAACAAGTTCAAAATATCTGCAAAAAAAATCTGTTTTAAAATCATTTAACTGGACAGTTTTTTTTACCGATGCATATTAGCGACATAACTTGGGTTAACAAAATATAAGCAGTTTTGTGAGTGTGTGGTTGGGTAGTTAATATCTTCTATAATATTTTAACTGAAAGAGAGACGTACCATTAAATGCAAACCGTAACTAGAATTATATATTTGATAACTTTATAGAAGTATGAAAACTTACATGGTCGTAGCCGGGATGAAGGAAGGCAAAGCAAGAGAGCAAACGTCAGCACAGAGAGATACAAAATAAAATGAAACGGTTAAATTGAACGGTTAGTATTCCTAAATTAACTCAAACTTTATCTGATTGATATTCTTAATTTTCAAAATTAAAAATGGTTTTCATCTATGTTTATTCTCTACAGTATTCTCTATAGTTTATACTGCAGGACTCGAGGTAACCGACGGGGAACAGGGCTCTAATTCGTCTGGCTATAGTCCCTCCGTCCCCCCCCCCCCACGCCCACCCAGAAAAAAATGACCTCCAGCTATTTAAGCAAATGTGGAAAACATAATGATAGACG
This sequence comes from Apostichopus japonicus, assembly GCF_037975245.1. Taxonomy (NCBI): domain Eukaryota; kingdom Metazoa; phylum Echinodermata; class Holothuroidea; order Aspidochirotida; family Stichopodidae; genus Apostichopus; species Apostichopus japonicus. The sequence goes on from NC_092561.1 coordinate 15,144,524, forward strand.
TACTGTCGAACGAACGATCTCATGAATTGTTTCTATGTTCTATCATGTCTGTACATTTTCTCACACTTTAGATACATACAACCAGCCTGGTCATTTCGCCCAACCTTGATTAAATATTATACTTCAATAAGGAAACGTTCGGGATACGAACCGAATATTAAGGAATCTTGAAATCCTTCAGTTTGTATAACTTTAGTAGGGAAACGTTCGGGAACTGTTAACGTTACGGGATACGAACCGAATATTAAGGAAACTTGAAGTTGTGGTTACAGTCGGTAGGATGGATCAGTGTTTAGGGGTGAGGTTTGACAGGTTTGATAGGAAACGTTCGGGAATTGTTAACGTTACGGGATACGAACCGAATATTAAGGAAACTTGAAGTCGTGGTTACATTGATACAGTGGATGCATTGATTAAATATAACACTTCAATATTACGGACGGGTTTTATATATATATTTTTTTCAATACAATAAGGAAACGTTCAGGAATTGTTAGTCGGTAGGATGGATTAGTGTTTTAGGGGTTAGGTTTGATAGGTTTTTATGGAGACCGATTCCCCTTTGTTTGTATAACATTAGATTAGCACTATGTAGAACTAGATCAACACCTAACTGCTGTGAACCTAACTGCTGTAACTGGATATTATTCCACACCGATTCCCCTTTGTTTGTATAATAATATAACTTCCATTGTATGCGTAACCGTCTAAAGTAGTCTAATCCTCCCAATATACCCGAAATAACTGCTCAGACTCCGATCGATATCGAACGGATATCACTTTATCTACCTACCACGAAGCAATAAAACCCAAAATAAATCAAATTGAACTAGTGAAATAGAAAAAGTACTATTATTCTGCCTGAATATGAGTAAAAATATGGTTGGGCGAAATTACCATGCTGGTTGGGCGAAATGACCAGGCTGGTTATGCGAAATGGCAGTTGGGCGAAATGGTTATTGGGGGAAGTGACCAGAAAGCGTTTGAATGCTGAAAATAGGCATGATGCCTCAGCCGTTTCAATGAAAATCCAAGAACAAAAGCGTTGCCTTGTCCTTCTATATCCTTAATTCGAGCCCTGGTATACTATATCTAGCATCAACGAAGGCTACATGCACTCTTAATTCCAAAATGTGAGAATACAACTTTAAAAGTATCCAGAATGAAGGATATTTTTGAGCAGTAAATTTCACCACAGAGAGGATTCTCACTTTTTGAAATTACAAATGCATGGATTATTTCGTCTCACCGCAAATGTTGTAACCGTAAGCACATCTCATCGTCACTTCATAACGGTACAAAAGTTAGTTTACAGGTAGACTATCTATTTAAGGCTATGGAACTTTCTGCACATTCTAGTGATAACTTTAGCGTTGTATGTCAACGTTAAAGTGCCATCAAAATGTTAACACCTTGCTATACAGCTGTAATCAACTCCAAACTAAAGAATAAATTGATCAGTGATAGCTGGAAATAGCCCAATTTAAACAATTTACCATTAACGGGTACGGTTTTTGACATTTTCATTTCCCCCTGAGTATTTTAAATATGGAAATACATTCTTTATACCATATTTACCCCAAAACTTAAACGTGTTGCCCCTCCTCAACTATTTTCCTGCTAATTCGATTATTATATTTAAAAAAGTCAATAGAAAAATTTGATACCAAATAGTCGGAATTTAGATATAAAGGCCATAATTGTGAGTTGATATTTGAGGTGAACGGTTAAAATTTCGATAAAAGCGGTCGATAAAAAATATGAATTCTAAGTTTCCAACGTCCAACTTTGTCCACTCTAAGCATAGATCGACAAAAACTGAAATTGTTCTGGAGACACCAAAACCGAATGAGGTTTTTTCCAGACCCATGCCGAAAGTTTTCTTTAAACATAATTTCAAACCTGTATAAGTGTGTTTTGTTTATCTGATGATGATGATGATGATGATGATGATGATGATGATGATGATGATGATGATGATGATGATGATGATGATGATGATGATGATGATGATGATGATGATGATGATGATGATGATGATGATGATGATGATGATGATGATGATGATGATGATGATGATGATGATGATGATGATGATGATGATGATGATGATGATGATGATGATGATGATGATGATTGTGGCGTTAGGCTTAGATAGTTTGCATACAAGCTTCGCCCCTCCCTTGCCAAATTACTCGCTACGCGCCTGACTTTACGTAACTGATAAGTGCAGAATCCACTTCACTTCTTACACACACGTTTCATTTAGCAGTACTTCATTTGCTTCTTTATCTCCTTCGATTACGGAATGTGTTTCAGCTAAAACCGGTGATGCCCTGACTTCGTCTTCTTCTTCTCCTCCAGACCCTATCAATGTTAGAAGACGAAATGACGTAACATATCCCTTTATTGTTCAGTAAGGAAATAAACCCACGTAAAAACATCATACTAGCTATGGCACGAAATAGGTCGTAAGGTATAAGATCTACACAGGACGAGTAGAAAATAGAAATTTACTGCAAGAAAACTAACCGTTAAGATGTTTGAGTGTAATTTATAACATATAATACACTTTTATGAGAAAGAGTCACATTTTTTTTTTTAAATTCATTTAGGGGATTCTTGGTAGAGCCAGTTATGGACAGCTGTTTTTTCCGTTCGTCCAAATCTTAGAAGCGTCGATGTCAAAATAGTCTCAGCGAAGAACTTGAAAAGGTACAAAGCGATTATTCTCGATTATAATTGGCGTAATTTAAAGAGAGGTGTAAACTGGAATCAAGCGGTAACGTAGCTATTTTTTTTTTCATTTCGTAGGCATTCTCATCTTTATAGAATCCTTGTCCAGTCACGCAGTTCTTTGTCTTACATTGGAACAAGTTAACAGCTTTGCAGTTGTCACAGTGTCACTTGTAACAAATGTTACCGTGTTACGAACACAAAGTAGTAATTACTGATGCACGGTTGTGGAACTTGTGGGACATGAACAGTAGTTGCTGCACCAGCTATGAGTATCGGCTGTATAGTCTTATAGATATGCATCACAAAATATTATGAATTAATTTCCCTCATCAACGACATTAGAGCATTTGAACAAATGTTAAAATAAACGTTACATGTCAAACAAGTTCAAAATATCTGCAAAAAAAAATCTGTTTTAAAATCATTTAACTGGACAGTTTTTTTTACCGATGCATATTAGCGACATAACTTGGGTTAACAAAATATAAGCAGTTTTGTGAGTGTGTGGTTGGGTAGTTAATATCTTCTATAATATTTTAACTGAAAGAGAGACGTACCATTAAATGCAAACCGTAACTAGAATTATATATTTGATAACTTTATAGAAGTATGAAAACTTACATGGTCGTAGCCGGGATGAAGGAAGGCAAAGCAAGAGAGCAAACGTCAGCACAGAGAGATACAAAATAAAATGAAACGGTTAAATTGAACGGTTAGTATTCCTAAATTAACTCAAACTTTATCTGATTGATATTCTTAATTTTCAAAATTAAAAATGGTTTTCATCTATGTTTATTCTCTACAGTATTCTCTATAGTTTATACTGCAGGACTCGAGGTAACCGACGGGGAACAGGGCTCTAATTCGTCTGGCTATAGTCCCTCCGTCCCCCCCCCCCCACGCCCACCCAGAAAAAAATGACCTCCAGCTATTTAAGCAAATGTGGAAAACATAATGATAGACGTACTGTCGAACGAACGATCTCATGAATTGTTTCTATGTTCTATCATGTCTGTACATTTTCTCACACTTTAGATACATACAACCAGCCTGGTCATTTCGCCCAACCTTGATTAAATATTATACTTCAATAAGGAAACGTTCGGGATACGAACCGAATATTAAGGAATCTTGAAATCCTTCAGTTTGTATAACTTTAGTAGGGAAACGTTCGGGAACTGTTAACGTTACGGGATACGAACCGAATATTAAGGAAACTTGAAGTTGTGGTTACAGTCGGTAGGATGGATCAGTGTTTAGGGGTGAGGTTTGACAGGTTTGATAGGAAACGTTCGGGAATTGTTAACGTTACGGGATACGAACCGAATATTAAGGAAACTTGAAGTCGTGGTTACATTGATACAGTGGATGCATTGATTAAATATAACACTTCAATATTACGGACGGGTTTTATATATATATTTTTTTCAATACAATAAGGAAACGTTCAGGAATTGTTAGTCGGTAGGATGGATTAGTGTTTTAGGGGTTAGGTTTGATAGGTTTTTATGGAGACCGATTCCCCTTTGTTTGTATAACATTAGATTAGCACTATGTAGAACTAGATCAACACCTAACTGCTGTGAACCTAACTGCTGTAACTGGATATTATTCCACACCGATTCCCCTTTGTTTGTATAATAATATAACTTCCATTGTATGCGTAACCGTCTAAAGTAGTCTAATCCTCCCAATATACCCGAAATAACTGCTCAGACTCCGATCGATATCGAACGGATATCACTTTATCTACCTACCACGAAGCAATAAAACCCAAAATAAATCAAATTGAACTAGTGAAATAGAAAAAGTACTATTATTCTGCCTGAATATGAGTAAAAATATGGTTGGGCGAAATTACCATGCTGGTTGGGCGAAATGACCAGGCTGGTTATGCGAAATGGCAGTTGGGCGAAATGGTTATTGGGGGAAGTGACCAGAAAGCGTTTGAATGCTGAAAATAGGCATGATGCCTCAGCCGTTTCAATGAAAATCCAAGAACAAAAGCGTTGCCTTGTCCTTCTATATCCTTAATTCGAGCCCTGGTATACTATATCTAGCATCAACGAAGGCTACATGCACTCTTAATTCCAAAATGTGAGAATACAACTTTAAAAGTATCCAGAATGAAGGATATTTTTGAGCAGTAAATTTCACCACAGAGAGGATTCTCACTTTTTGAAATTACAAATGCATGGATTATTTCGTCTCACCGCAAATGTTGTAACCGTAAGCACATCTCATCGTCACTTCATAACGGTACAAAAGTTAGTTTACAGGTAGACTATCTATTTAAGGCTATGGAACTTTCTGCACATTCTAGTGATAACTTTAGCGTTGTATGTCAACGTTAAAGTGCCATCAAAATGTTAACACCTTGCTATACAGCTGTAATCAACTCCAAACTAAAGAATAAATTGATCAGTGATAGCTGGAAATAGCCCAATTTAAACAATTTACCATTAACGGGTACGGTTTTTGACATTTTCATTTCCCCCTGAGTATTTTAAATATGGAAATACATTCTTTATACCATATTTACCCCAAAACTTAAACGTGTTGCCCCTCCTCAACTATTTTCCTGCTAATTCGATTATTATATTTAAAAAAGTCAATAGAAAAATTTGATACCAAATAGTCGGAATTTAGATATAAAGGCCATAATTGTGAGTTGATATTTGAGGTGAACGGTTAAAATTTCGATAAAAGCGGTCGATAAAAAATATGAATTCTAAGTTTCCAACGTCCAACTTTGTCCACTCTAAGCATAGATCGACAAAAACTGAAATTGTTCTGGAGACACCAAAACCGAATGAGGTTTTTTCCAGACCCATGCCGAAAGCGTTCTTTAAACATAATTTCAAACCTGTATAAGTGTGTTTTGTTTATCTGATGATGATGATGATGATGATGATGATGATGATGATGATGATGATGATGATGATGATGATGATGATGATGATGATGATGATGATGATGATGATGATGATGATGATGATGATGATGATGATGATGATGATGATGATGATGATGATGATGATGATGATGATGATGATGATGATGATGATGATGATGATGATGATGATGATGATGATGATGATGATGATGATGATGATGATGATGATGATGATGATGATGATGATGATGATGATGATGATGATGATGATGATGATGATGATGATGATGATGATGATGATGATGATGATGAAGATGATGAAGAAGAAGAAGAAGAAGAAGAAGAAGAAGAAGAAGAAGGAAGAAGAAGAAGAAGAAGAAGAAGAAGAAGAAGAAGAAGAAGAAGAAGAAGAAGAAGAAGAAGAAGAAGAAGAAGAAGAAGAAGAGAGAAGAAGAAGAAGAAGAAGAAGAAGAAGAAGAAGAAGAAGAAGAAGAAGAAGAAGAAGAAGAAGAAGAAGAAGAAGAAGAAGAAGAAGAAGAAGAAGAAGAAGAAGAAGAAGAAGAAGAAGAAGAAGAAGAAGAAGAAGAAGAAGAAGAAGAAGAAGAAGAAGAAGAAGAAGAAGAAGAAGAAGAAGAAGAAGAAGAAGAAGAGAAGAAGAAGAAGAAGAAGAAGAAGAAGAAGAAGAAGAAGAAGAAGAAGAAGAAGAAGAAGAAGAAGAAGAAGAAGAAGAAGAAGAAGAAGAAGAAGAAGAAGAAGAAGAAGAAGAAGAAGAAGAAGAAGAAGAAGAAGAAGAAGAAGAAGAAGAAGAAGAAGAAGAAGAAGAAGAAGAAGAAGAAGAAGAAGAAGAAGAAGAAGAAGAAGAAGAAGAAGAAATAAATTCCTATTTCGAGTTATGATGGAGTAATTACAAATATTAGAATGGCTCACAACAGCAGAAATAACATTTGGTAACTTGTTATTGCAATGATTATAAACAAAACAAGACATAGTTACAATTATAATGGATTTCCTTCAGCATAAGCAAATTATGTTCTCTATATGAGAGGTTAGTCGGATAACGTCTAGGCTTGATCATAAGTTATATATTTTGTAGGGTTTGAAGCGGTTTCACATCTGAAAATTTGGCAGTGCCGTAAAGTTCAATTGCATATCTTAGCTTAAAGTAAATAAAAGACTAATAGGTATGAGTTGCAATGGCCTCAGAGAGAATTCCACTTGAGTTGTAAAAAAAAAACAATATACCTAACCAAAGATTCACAGAGAAAGCAAATATGGTACACCATCGAAAGCTTATCATCAATATTTAATCCTAAATACTTCGTACTTTACGCATTGCAGATTGTAACACCATTCAAAGTAAAATTGGCATGAGAGAAGTGACTTGTATTTTTTGTATTAAAAATGGTGTAATTAGTTTCCCTCAGTGGAAAGTAAGCTTATTGCAGTCAAACCAATTCTTAAGCTGTCTAAGAGTCTTAGACATGAGTGGCCGTATCGATTAACTGTTTATAATCGTTACCAAACAGGAGACAATAGTGTCATCTGCAAAGAGACGAGTGGTGATGTTGGGTAACGTTGTTGACATAAATTAGAAAGAGCAGGGGGTCCCAGGACGGATCCCTGGGGGAAACCGGTATTAACAGTAATGTGAGTAAGTATTATCATCTGTTTTTACCTCCATGGTATTATTATCATAAATTCATTGCCTTCTGTTGTGTAAATAGCTAGCCATGAGACCATGTGCCGTTCCACGAAACCCATAGTGATATCATTTTTTTTTTAAAGGAACAGAGTGATCAACAGTTTCAAAGGCCATCTTGAGGTTAAGATATAAACCTAACACATCATTTACCAAAATCAAGCTGAGAAAGAATAGTATTTACAGTTTCTAGTAAAGCATGGGTTGTTGAATGACATTCTTTAAAACCAAACTTGGAATCATAGATATTATTATTTGTAAGAAATTGCCTAAGTCTCTTTCAATCACATTCTCCAGTAGTTTGTTAAACAAGATAACAAACTTATGGGCCTGTAATTCTCAGTCAGAGTAGAATCGCCCTTCTTCAGTAAAGGAATGACTTCGGAAACCTTTTAACGCATCTAGGTAGCGCCCAATTTGAAAATAAAACACTGTTAAATATACAAAAAAGAGCAGGAACTAGTACCTGGCTACCAGACTTAAAAAGCTTAGAGGTAATTCCATCCAAACCAGGAGCTTTGTTAGGCTTAAGACCATTGATATGCTTTTAGACAGAAACTGGAGAAAGGAAAATAGTTCGGGGAACGGAGTTCTCAAGTACTCTAAAGGATTTACGGAGGAAGATATATTTTCCCAATTAGAGGGAAATATTGATTGAAGGCATGAGCATCATCATGATTATCTGAGCATTGAAAGACTTCGCAGAAGTTAGAAGTAACAGGTGAAGATTGGGTCTTCTTGTAAGAGTGTTTATGAAAGACCATGCATGCCTAGAAGGGGTTTGTCTCTGGGTTAGTTTACTTTTATAATACGTGGATTTAGCTGCCCTGATGATGCGATGTAAAATACGACGATACGAAGAAAGTTTAGCTCTTAAGTACAGCAGTGGGCATATTCTCAGTTGAAATGGACTGCGTGATACCAGGTGTAATCCATGGCTTGTCATGGAAACTTGTTCCTAGAAATTCTCACCAGAGGAAAGTGAGTATTATGTTGAGTCTGTACAATATCAATGAAGTTATTATAAGCAATATTAACGTCAGTATTATTATAGACAAATCACATATCTAAAGATTCCATTGATTGGATAAACTGTTGATATGATCTTGATTGTGAAAGCGAAGAAAAGGTCTATCTAATTCATATTTCGTATTCATTATACCAAAAGTAGGACGATGATCCTTCAAGTCGGTAAGTAAGTTACCAGAAGAAAGATTGTTGTCAAGTAGCTTATTTGGGAGTCTGACAAATATATTGTTAATGAGTGTTGCGCTAGAGGGGGTAATTCCTGTTGGTAAAGTAGTCGTAGGAATGAAATTGTTGCACAACATTAATTTCGTATAACCATCACACATTGCGTTTCTACATTTCATAAATTATATTGAAATCGCCTTCATTAGTACACATGTTTGGGATAAAAGAGGAGTTCAAGTAATTTCGAGTGATTCCCCCTAAAAAGGTTGATGTTACACCGTGAGAGACGATAACATGCAGAGACACACTAAAGATAATTGCCAATGATTAGACTTACCCATATATCTTCAACTTGGCAGTGTGTACAAAAGAACATATTGGAAGAGATAATCTGTTTCTTAACATACTGCTTAATGAATATGGTTTTGTAAAAAGGGTAAGTTAAACAATTATCGTAAACAAGAAATCCATTCAAAATATGAGAGACAGTAGGCAGAGGCAGGAAAAGGAGCAAGAGAAAAAGAATATATTAATAAAGGGAAAAAAATAAGAACAACAATACACGTAAAGGAATCTTTTGTTTATAAGAGTATTAAAATAATGAGTGATTACGGTATATACAGAATGGCGCGTGTTTAAGGAGACAACTTGGATGACGTCACATTCGATCGAGGTCGCTTTTCTTCATTATCCGCTTCGTGTGGTCAGTAACATTTACAGTCACGTGTTAACAATTTTTGCTTTCAGGTTAAAATATATTCCTCTTTCACTATCCGAAAATACATTTTTTCCAGGTTTATCTTTTAAGGTACAACATTACATGCAATATTATTATTATGATTATTATAATACAAATGCAAAATGAAATTTCATTGTGGTGCTTCCTTTATTTGTTCTGAAAAAACGGCGATGGATATTTCCCTTAGCTTTGATAATGATACCATTCGAATCAAATCAATAATGCTCACAAATGTATTTAATTAAGATCGAATTGATAGATTCTAATTTAGTTTGTAAGGCTTGTTTGGCGTATCCCCTACTGCATTGTGCGTATGCATTTGTGTCTTACCGTTAGCCTTGTTTCATTCAGGAGTTCTAATGGATAATACGTTTTGAATAACATTGTTGTTTATTTCCGCAGCTCGGAGAACTTTCGGTTAATTCAAATTTCAAGATTTTACAAATAAGGAACAACTTATGTAAAAAAAACATTTTTGGTTACAGTTAATTGATAAAAACAAAATAAGAGATGAAATATTTTATTGAATAGAGTACGTTTTTGAACGTTTTGTTGCTTTCGTAAACGTATATGTACGTTTTCTCCCTTTCATACCCTTGTCTTACTGCAAGTAGATGGGTTCTATTAAAATAGATGTGTTTTAAGCTTGATAAACATCGAATCATGTTGTTCTATTCATCAAAAATTAGTATATGTGCTTCAGATTACAGTGAACTATTTGCATTATTACTATAATTTTTATTCTTATTATTGATTTCGTCAATACAAATAACCTCACCATAATTACACTATTAATTCATTGAGTGTTTCTTTCCCATTTGCAAAAGTGTCTTGGTAGGGACTTTATTTGTTTCCACTTTTTCCCAGATTTTGTTTACTTTCTTCATTTTAAATTTATTTCCATGGAATCCTCTAAAAGCATAGTTTACTGAACCATTATTAACTTTACCTAGGTAACCTTTTTCAATCCATTAGCTGAAAAGAACTTTTCCCAGCAAAAGATAACGATTTTAGTTTTAATCATTTATTGACTTCGGTTTACTTGTGTATGCCATCGGTATAGTCTTTAATTGTAATATTTCAGTCTGCGAAATATCAAATTAAAACAACTTATGTAAGTAGTACTTCAGCTTTAGAAAATGATATAAAAAAACACAGATTGCTAAATCTTGTCGCTATATATTTATATATTTTTTATTTATATTTATATTAGAAGTATTAGCTCAGTGTTTAACACCGGTGCCTTTCAATCATAAGGTCCCGGGTTCGAGTCACTCCAAGATTAATGTATGTGGTCCAGTTACAGAGTTGTTGACAATTCATAATCATGGGCGTTAACTATGGATCTAAGAGACTGACTTCGGTCAGCTTGCGGCTTTGATAAGCCAATGATGGCTTCTTTGCGAGTTCTTGCTGGCAGGAGGATCTAAAATACATACATACATATTTCTTTAAACTGCCTGTTTTTATAAATAAAGGTAACATCTTGGCAAATGGATTAAAGTAAGACACTACTTTGGTACTCTGTTGCAGCAGATGAACCTAAATGAGTGACTAAGCCTAAAGACATCTATCTACAAGTCTGGTCTGAGGGTCATATTTCAATAGTTTGAACTGTGACTTGATCGTTTGATATTATTTTGATAATCAAACGCAAACTTAAAAAGGGAAATGTTATATAGCTCAGAGGTTGGGAGTGAAGCAACTTCAGAAATGTTTCCGTTATTGAAGTATTGAAAAATTCGTTTTTATTTATTAACATTTATTTTAGTTGGACGGGCGCATTGCATCTTGATCGGTGATGTCAGTTGTGGATAACACCAAATACTACATCAGTGTTTCTTTTAAATGACTATAAATTCTTAGAAAGGTTAGGAGTTAAGTTGATTTCGGTAACTGTGTTCCCCGATTAAATGATTTCACATATAAGACGGTGATTGTAGCGGACTGCGAAGGTTTTCTAGTCGCATTACTGAAACACAATAAACGACACTTTTTATAATTGTCCTAATTTATATAGTGCCCCCCCCCCCCCGCCTCACAATGACTTACAATTACATTTATATCAATAAAGTCTATATCTACGAACCAAATAAGTGATATTAAATGCCATCGTTTAAACACAAACACGGTCAGCGTGGGAGATTGTGGCCATAATCTACCGCCCGAAGAGGCTATTTAAAAAAAAAAAATTGCGAAACTAAAAGAGACAAGTTCTCTTTCATTGGAAATTTGCTGGTCCCGACCAGTTTGGGTAAATCTTTTCAAAATGGCAGAACTATTGGATCTTGAATGATAATCTAAGATTGGAGAATTGATATGAATTATCATAACACTTATATTTTCGATGATGACATTGTTAATATTTTGTTCATCAACATGTTCACGCACTTAGACACTCTCAATTCCTACCAGACCAACAAAGTGACCGTGGATATATATTCTGGACGGGTCGCTCTAACCGGAAAGAAATATCATATTTGAGCTCCTACCTTCTCCACTCATTCACGTTAGTTAGTGACGTTCCTTAATAAACCTTGTCAATACCTTCACAAAACCTTCGACGATCTAGGTTTGGAAGGGTTTTCAAGATAAGCAAAAGCATCTGTTCAAGAGAAGAGCTTTCTGTGTGTAGTTATATCTTACCATTTGACACAACTGTCCTTTCACACATCCTGCCCCCACCCCCCCCCCTAAAAAAACCTTTTTGTTTACAATTCAGTTTTATTAACGATCAAATACATGTAACCAGCAGAGCACGTTTACCGTTCGTGTTTCCGTTTTCTACTTACGTATTTCATACGACCAAGAACTGACAGTTTTACGGTTCAACGACAGATTTAGCTTTCTCGGTTAATTCATTAATTGATGGATGTCTGTCGATAATTTTTCTTGTCCTGCTGATCGTAATAATAGGGAGCGTGATATCTTCATGATAGATGATCTTTTCAAGATTTATATCTCGATAACACGTTTGTAATTTGAACAAAAAATGTGTTATTAACACTGTAAGACACAAAAGAAATAAAAAGGTTAAGTAAAATGCACTATTAAAAAAAAATTGTAGGTTGTTTTTACCGCTGACCTTTGACGAGCAGGTAATGGCTAAAGAATTTGTTCTATGTTAATTGACCTCTGACCTTAGACCTTCGGTGTTCAGGCAACTACCAACTTAGAGAATGACGAGACGAATTTTAAATAATGCTGATCTTGGTGTTTAGGATGGAGGGCAAAGTTTGATTGAGATCAATTGCTTCCGTCGTGCATGGAGGAGATGACATATACAACTCCATGGATTACCCACTTGTTATAAGCAGGTCAACCGTTGATATCAGATGATGTTTTAAGCAAATAGACAATGCGGGAAAATATCCCTCATTTATCAATCCATCACTACTAATTCTTTTTTCTTTTCTCTTTTGACCAACTTATTTAGCTGCTACGTCTTAAAAATGTTTAGGTCCTGGATTAGATACACAACGTTTTCGTAGCTACAAATGCTGCCTAAAATACTTCAAACTCATAAATTAAATCGAAATATTTATTTCGTTTGTGGAACGAAATACATCATGATACCGCAATATTCACTTAACAACTAGTTTTCGTCAACTTAAAAATCAAATCACATATTCTCGTAATCTATATTTTTACTACGGAACCATCCCTCATTAATAAAATATTGTACATTACCATTAGTGCGCCGACGATTCCGTTCGTAATACGTCACGACTCTCCGATGATTGTCGTATTTTAAATGGCAAATGTTGAAATTGCTCTCGGATCGTATCCAGATAAAAAAAAAACTCTTAATAGAAAGAAGCTTCTAAATATCGGTGCGTTAGGTTTTGAAGCTATAGAATCTCTAAAGATCATATGTGAGACAAACGCATAGTTTGGCGGATCTGGTAAACTAAACAGAGGCGTTATCTGCTCAGGTATTCATTTAAAGAAATTATCTCTGAATTACAAACCGGTAAAACAGAAAATAGATATTTGACCAAAATGGGTTTCCAAGTACAGACAATTTTACTCATTTGTATTGTTTGCTTTCTAATGGGGAATATACAGTCATCTTCAGTCAATGGTAAGTGCTACTTTTATTAATGTTCATATATTCTTTACATTTTATTAATACCTGTCGACTGCTTCATAAAAGTAGAAAGTGGTTGCACTTAAGATATAGTGTATAACTGCAAATATGATACTTTGTATGATCAAATATCAGTTCATCGTATCATCTTGTCAATATGTATTTCAATGGAAATAAATGCCAGAGGGAAATGCAAGGTTCTTACCACTTTAGTGATTAATTTTTTTTTTTTCATTACGAATTTATGGTGAATGCAATCACACTTCCTGAAAATATAAACCTTCAGTTGATCGCGTGTAGGTAATTTGGCTATGAGAATAACAATTATAATTCATTAGATTTTAGACATGTTTTTTTTTTCTTTAAATCTCGAAGCAAACTTAGGTAAGAGACAAATCGAGCTTGCATTTCTACCGTGGAAAGTGAAGTTTCCGTTTAAAGATATGGCAATCTTTGAACATTTCGTTATCCTCGTAGTGGTTTTGTGTGAAATTCTCTTACTTATTTCTGCACTGGATGGTAGGTTCACTGAATTGAGTTGTTAATACTATTTTGAAAATTCCTTTTTTTTTATTTAGTTACAGAGTGTAAATTTCCAGCGTGTCTGTGATCTAGTATTTAGTCACTATTTCATATATATATACTTTGTATGACGGTTTAATCATGTTAAAGCTATCATTACCGATAAACCTTTATATTGAAAAGCATGATCACCTGTGTAGGAATAATTTTAGTTCACGAAATTAATATTAAACGAAGATATTTAACAAGATTAAATTGTAGTCTCTTAGTTTTGTACATTTTACTTAAAAGTAACACATGTAAGAATGTTAGATAACGCTGCATGAAATAACTCATTGTACTGTGCATAGTATAGGCCTACATGTAGTTGAAACATTCTAAAAAAGTAAGAAAAAATCATGATGGATATACGGTCAATTCGTGATAGCAAGTGCATGAATGTTATTTAAACGGAGAGTGGAGATGAAGATCTCGTTAACTTTGCTCAGTGGTTTAGTTATATCCATCAGATACGATTCCAAGGAAGCATGCGTTAAAGTTTACTGAATAATTCGCTAAGTCGTGGAATAATCCAGAGAGTGTGTGAAAATAAAAACTTGGTGTTATGTTTTAAGCATACGGGCTTTTGTTCAACATTCAAGCATAGTGAAGACGTTTTTCTTTCCGTAATGCGACTACAAATACAAGCTGTTTGTATTTTCAAAATTCTTTGTTTATTTATTATTCTTGCTTGTAATAAACCGATTCACAGAATTTCAAAGCAATTTTTACACATCAATTGTATTTCATAATTGTTAACTAAGCATTGCTAGACTGGTTCATTCATGTCAAAAATTACTTTTTCCCCCGTGCATTTCATTAGATACTTGTCTGTGCCAGAGCAATAATAACTGTGTGTTTGAGGGTAACTGCTGCGCTGATCATCGACAACAAACTCGCATGGTTTTTAGAAAACCTCGATGCAAAGACTTCAATACCGATATGCCTTCTAATGGATCATGCGTAGATTCACTCGTTACAGAAATAACATCAGAAATAATATGCGAAAGATCATTTCGGCCAAGAATAAGGAATATCACTATCTTGAGTGATGCTTTTGAGGTTACAATCCGCAATAACATTAATGCATCGTACGTTCCCATTATCCATTACATTAAACGTTTGGGATGTTTTGCTAGCCAACACAACCAGGAAATAAACTTCACTGTTATAAAGGACAATAATGAGTACGTGGGGTCAATCAAGGTCGGTTACAATTCTAGCTACGCCTGCTATTCCGAGATATCGTGCTTCTGGACACCCGTCTATTTCAAAGACAGGGAACTTAGGGTGAAATGGCCGACTTATGAAGATGAACAAACGATGCTTGTACATGAAAGGAAAGGATATGCCTTGTCGTTAGACGAGTTTTACACAGCGGAAGATAACCTTCATTTAGGAGAAGTCGCTACCTGCTTGGATAAGATCAGTTCTTTTGCTTCGACCGCGAGATATTTACAACTCATCGCCGGAGCCGTATCAATCTTGTCTATCGGTGTCGTTGTTTTGCTTCACTGGAAATATCCAAAACTGCAAAACGTCTACGGATTTTGTTTACTCAGTTTATGTTTCGCCTTAGCGGTGACCAATCTCGTCCCATTTCTGTTGGAGATTAGACAGATCCAGGGTTCTCCTTTCACGGCCATTACTCATTACAGTTGGTTGTCTGTGTTCTCGTGGGAAACGATCATCATTTTCCACGTGCACCGTAGTATCAGTGGTGGTAATATCGCTAACTCTATAGCCAGGGCTGGGTTCTGCTCCATAAAGAACATTACTGTTCAGTACGCAATGTTTGCATGGCTGGCTCCAATACCGTTTGTTCTGGCTGGCATAATATGTCACGTGACAAGAAGTGGCGACTTCCAGTATGGCAGACATTGGTTTGAAGACAACTTCATCAGCACGTACATCTTCTTTATTCCGACATTTTGCTTAATAATCGTTGGCATCTCCCTTTTTATCGCTACCATGTCAAATATGGGGAAAGTTCGACACAATGCTGAGGAAGCGGGTGGTAACCCAGTCGACATAATGTCCATTGCTTTAAGGGTAAGCGAAATTAATTATTTTCATATCAGTCTTTTCCTCATCATAATATTGTGCTAACGATATGTAATTGTTACGTCCAAAAATAGAGCAATGTTCTCATAAAAAGCGTTTTCATTAATGCGTACATCTATTGACAAGCCATTGTGCAATACGTAATGTCCCTATCGCTATATTAGGTTGCTCTACAATAAAGATGTAGATTGCTCCAATGTCTTTGTTCCAACTGCAATGTCGTTGTTGTCTCGTATGACTATTTTAATGAAATTATTTTTCTCCATTGAGACAGTTGTCAGAAAGACACCAAAACTATATCATATATAAAATATTAATTTAGCAACAAAATGAGGTTGAGGTTTAAGAGACTGATCAAACAAATACTCTGTGAGTGTGTACATGCGGAGCATATTTCCTCATGTTTCAGCAGGATGTGAAAAGTCTTCTGCAGGCTAAAAAATAAAATAACGTCCTGAAAAACAAATGCCTTTTTGTCAATCCTTTCGGGCATTACTAAGAAAAAGATTGGCTTTGGATCATCCTAGCGTCGTAATGATATTTGTTTTCCCAATATAAAGTTCATGATAGTGCATAAATGGTGATTTCATTCAATTAGGAACATTTTTGTTCAATCTTAATCCCATCAATGAAGTATTTTCATCTGATGTAAATATTACTTGCCAAGCTAGAAAACTACACTGTTATGGGAAAGCTAACCCATCCGACTTTATTGCAATGGCGTGCGCATTCATCCGGGGAAGAATTAGACAACTCCTCGGGCCCCGGAAAACATCAGACACGGATCTAGGGAATGTAGGGTTGTCCCGACGCCCACCCCCCCCCCTCCTCCATTTCAAACTCAAATTTGTTTTAAAGAAGAATGATTACACAATTTCGAGTTTAAATCTAAGTTTTAACACTGAAAATGCACCTTTTGTCGTATAAAACCTCGTGTCTTTACTAGGGGAACCTAAGTCAAGCTTAAACCGTAACCCCGAATGCATCACCCTAAGAACCATCATTAAGCCACTCCCCCCCCCCCCCCATGATATTACGCAACAACAACAAAATCTTCACACCAAGATGTCTCCGTAACACTCAAGTCATATTTCTTGGGAAAATTAGTAAGCAAATGATAATCATGTAACTGAAATTTGACAATTTAATAATATAACATCACAGCAATCACTTCAAATTCGGCTCAAAAAAATATGCTTTAATCTTAAAATGGTATCCATAATGTTCAAACATCTAATCAAGTAACTGTTTTAATATTAACATTTTCATCTTCTTCTCTGTTTTTATATCTGCAGTTGCAGTTAACTCTCGGCGTTCCTTGGGTTGGATTCATCATCCTCAAGTTCTTTCCCGATCCGATTCTCCTGCCGGTGATAGTGACGATCAACTCTCTTCAAGGTTTCTTCATAATGCTGGCGCTGGTTACTACAAAACGAGTCAAGAGATTTATTAAGGACAGTTATAGTACCTCTCCTACTATTCCCACTGTAGCATAGAACGTATTGGATCAGTGAGACCACAACGAGAGTCTATAAGAAGGGACAGAACTAAATCTGTTCGCTTTAGAGATGATAATGATTTCCTTCAAACTGATATCTTTACCATGATGTAAAAACATGTATTCACATTCATACAATAATGGTTACACCGTGTTACAGTCCACACAATACATAGTATAATATACAAGTTATGTTTAACTGTATTTCTTGTATACGACTGTGTGGGGAGAGAGGGGAGGGAGGAGGGGACGGGAGAGTGGAAGAGCGGTGCAAAGGCTATAGTCTCTTTGCGAGGGCAAATATTCTTGCAAAATATTGACTGTAAGCCTGTGTGATTGTGATGTGGGTGGAGGGTGAACAAGAGTATTTCACGCCTTGATTTGAAACTCAAACAGGATAAACGGAATTGACGATGTAAATGCTACGTTAAATGTACTGTTTTACTTAGAAACATCAGAAACCAGTAGGCCTATACCGATCCCTTCACGGATACCCTGTAGCAAACGAATTCCATCAATGCAACAAAAAATATTCCTCTGTGAATGAATGATATAAATAATATCAAGAGAAACATAAATATCTTCAACTCAATTGCGATGATGTCATAATTCATTATCAAATTGCAAAATATAGCACCCAAGGTTGAAAAAGTCAAATCCTATCTTCGTCATACATATTGCTTTGAGGATTGTGTTGTTTTTTAAACTAAATATGCAGAACATTTGTAACAATGCTTAAACAAGGAAATATCCCATAGGCCTCTTATTTGATATATTATATATATATATATATATATATATATATATATATATATATAGCGGGAGGCCCGTGGTTCGAGTCCCGGTGGAGGCTGAGAGTTTTTTCACTGTTCTTGATTTTCCAACTCATTACGATTTTCATTTATATATATTCATTTGCCTGTGTCGTTTACCTCCATTGCATTAACATAAAGTCTGTTTAAAGTATCTCTTTCGAGATCCGGCTTTAGGAATCACAAATGATTTCGAGTTGGTTAGCATCATGTTTGATCTCTAGAGTAAGGCAAAATATGTCACCAAAAACAGAACTTGTATTGTTCGATACAGGTGACAAACGCCTACAGTGGAATTACGACCTTCCTTACCGGTTTCGAACCTCTGAACATACAGTCAGCGTCCATGGCCTGGTGGTTGGGGTGTCCGCGTACAGAGCGGGAGGCCCGTGGTTCGAGTCCCGGTGGAAGCTGAGAGTTTTTTCACTGTTCTTGATTTTCCAACTCATTAAGATTTTCATTTATATATATATATATATATATATATATATATATATAGGCCTATATATATTATTGTGCTAACATGAAGGCACGAGCGGCAAATATCCCGCTGGGTTGGTACATATATCTTCGTAAATATAATGAATTGTATAAAAGAGACAGTTGGAGAGTCGGTCATGAAATCAAGGTGTACGTGACATGCCTAACCTTCAAATTTCATCTTACGTTTCTTAAAATTGTAAAGAAATATAACAATTTTCGCAATTGTCTTATTATTAAGTTCGCCTTTGTAAATAATTTAACTATGTTGGTTTTAATCTCTAACAGTTTTGATCGGAAAGACTATCACTCCTTGAAATTATCATAATTTATATCTTCTTTGGTCTTTTTGAACGAGTTTGCACTGGATTTATCATACAAGATTGATATTCCTTTCAAGACTACACTTCACGTAATATATATATTTATAAATTTCGGCAGATGTCAGCCTAGACAATGCGGTGAATGCAAGGTAATTGAAACACATATCATATCTCCACTTCGTCATTAAACCAAGGACGTTGAAATTAGACATTATCGTCGACGCTTTGATGCCAAATAACAAGAACAATTCATTGTTTTAATTTTTAGGACAGAATCCATGTTTATCTATGGATGTTAAGTGTTGTAGATGGTCCAATGGTCCCTGGTGGAATCTTAAGTTCAAGCGATGCTTTGAACATGTAAATGTTTTGATGCTGTTTCATAGTAAACTTTTATAATATTACAATGTTGAAAGGTATTACGAAGTCTAGATAATTTGTATACAAACATATATCACCTTATTACACTATTATTGGAATTTTTATGTTCCAGAAATTTGTTGAGATCATTTTGGTAAATGTTTCCATGCTGTTCCATAGTAAAAATTCCATAATATTATAGGTCATGAAAGTTATTACGAAGTCTAAGATAATCGTATATTAACATATTTTACAGACAAAATTCAAATTTAAAATATCGTCCAACTGTCTTATAATAACGTGTGCCGTTAATGAGATAAAAACTATCGTAATTGTATTCGTCTTAACTTCGTGAAATAATTTCGAGTTTGATTTACTGCATGGAAATCAAATGGAGATTGTTTCCTCAGCTTGGAACACTCCAGCATAAAACCACTTTTTTTTTCTTTTCTTTTTTATATATTTTAATCACTTGACCAACATAAATAAGCAACTCTTAACACATTTTCACACAACTTATCGTTTCTGTTAAGCAAGAGTGCAACTGTTGATCTATGGACGTTATATCTTACGTTATATATTACTGCACACGGATGTTACGTATTACTGCACATAACACACAAACAGATATAATTAAATAAGCTGATAGGTATTGAGAGAATATCATTTGCTTTGTTCCCCGAGCCCTTTTAATTTAGCCATAAATTTCGTTATTTATTCGTCAAGTTTCACTCCGCATAGTGAAGTTATAGTCTAAAATGTTGATATATTTTCAGTTTGCAAATTCATCCGCTTAAAGTGATAGACTATTAAAAACGTCAGAACAAAATCCAATTATTACTTAGTCCCTCAGTTTCCACCATTAGATGCAAAAGGAAAATATTGTCTTTAGTTTAGAATCCGCAAATGCTACCTTATTTTGAGTAAATGGTAGATTTCTAAACTAAAAAAGAAGTTGTTTTAAAGATACTTGTATTTTCCCAAGTTCGTCAACTAAATATGATAAATAAATTTCTTTTATTTGATATTCCACAAATAGAAGCCATTATACTGAAGTGGAAATAATTAATGATGAAATATATCATTCTAACTAATTCTCTCTTTTGTTTAGACACGTGCTCTTCAACTAATGGATTAAAAAGTATTTGGAGGTTACTGGGTAAATTGTCACTTAGTAACGGTTCAACAATGATAAGTAAATTCGCTTTTAAAGAGTTCAATCGGACGAAAACAAAAGACAAAAAGGGTCAACTTCTACAAAAGCCGTCATTGTGAAAGTCGATATTATTTACGCACGAAATGTTATTAGAAAACTCAAACTTCAATAACCATTAGTATAATTATCGCGTGGTTAATGGTGAGAAATATATAAATAAAACTAAATAATAATAATAACAATAACAATAATAAAAATTTAAATACGTTATACTTTAAGATCAACGCACAAACATGTGATTCCATAATTTGCAACTCAAACGGACACACTGATTAAAATAGTTGTTATCCACGTTTCTTGCTCACAGTGACTTGCTTCAACTGAAATTAAAGAAATTAGGTAAAAATAAAGACGATTTCATAGGGACATTCATTTGTTACACACACATGACTGTTTTTATTTATTATTTATTTATTTATATTTTCTTTACGTCGAAGATCTATTTTGCTTTTTAAAAAAACCTAATCTTAGTAATTGTTAAAACCTATACGGAAATGAAAACAATGAGAAGTACATCGTCTAAGTAATTAATCGAAACCAGACTACAATAACATCGAAGAAAGCATACGCGAGTTGTACATTTGTTCTCATTTGTAATCATGGGTTCGACCATAATAAACTAAATTAACCAAAATAAATAACCAAAGTAAATAACCAAAATAAAGTAAATTAATCCATCAAAACTTATCCTAATGAAGAAGGTTGGAGGCGTAATTGGATTTATTCTCTAGGTATAACGCGAAAGTATCGACTAAGAACGAATGAAAGGAGGAAAATCCATATTGTTATATTACTTTGTAATAATAACAAAGTTTGTATCATTATCAAATATTATCAAATAATCAGTTTTAAGTTTTCTTCCCTGTGAATACATTACTTTCGGCCTTGACGTGAAGCTTTTCTTTTGCTTTCAAATCAGACATGCTCAGACTGAAACACTTATTGCTGGTTTTTGTGTAAACCAGCCCTTGTTTCATTTTGATGGTATACTTTAAGGCTTCCAGAGGTTGATCTCTGACTTAAACGGCTACGGTGGAGTTTAAAATCCTTCAAGCTGACAGAAACAGTCAGAATTTATCTCTCCAATATAAATAGCTTGTTTTAAGGAATAACCTATGTTATGACAAGAAATTGTCCGTACATGCAATTATAACATTACTCTCAACTTAATTTGTCATTTTAGAGAATTTTATTATTTTGATTACAAATAAAGATTTCCGGACGTTGATCTCTGACTTCTAAACGGCTACTGTGGAATATAAAATCTTTTAAACAGAGAGAAAAATTCAGATCTATTTAAAAAAAATAAAATTAGCTTGTTCTAAGGAGAAACCTATGTTATGACAATAATTGTCCTTGGATGTATTTACAACATAACTTTCAGCTAGATTTGTATTTTTAAAGAAATTTGAATATTTTGTTAATTAACATCGAAAGGAATAAAACCGAAAATCTATAGCCTTTCAAACGCTTATATCTGTTTTATAAACTGCTATAGTATATAAACTGAGAGAAAATTACTTTTAAAAAATTTACAACATCACTTGACCCTACAGTTTGAAATTTTAAAGAATTGATCATTTTGTTAAATTAAATCGAAAAGGAATAAAACCACAACGCTAACAGGATTACAAAAATTAACTTGAGGCAAAATATGCAGTTATTCGGATACAAATAAGGGATTCCGGACGTTGATCTCTGACTTCTCAACGGCTACGGTGGAGTCTTAAGTCCTTCAAACTGAGAAAAAAAAGTTAGATCCAATCTTTTTAATAAAATAACTTTTTTCAAGAAAGAACCTTTGTTTCATATAAAAAAAAAAACTTCTACACGGATGTATTTACAACATCACTTTACGCTAGATTTGTATTTTTAATACAATTTGAAAATGTTGGTAATTTAAATGGAAAATGAATAAAACCACAAAGCTATACCCTTGCAAAACTGTTAAATTGAGGCAAAATATTCAGTTTTACCAATTTTTTTCCGTGCTACAAATAATACTTTTAGACTTGATCTCTGACTTCTAAAAGGCTAAAGTGGAGTCGAAAACATTCAAACTGAGAGAAAAAGTCCTGATCCTTTTAATAATCATAGTAATATATTGTTTTAAGGTGGAACTTATGTTATGAAAATAAACATTTATGTATTAACAATATCAGTTAACCCTAAATTTGTATTTTTGGAGAGATTGTCAGATATCGTTAATTTACATCGTAAAATTAATTAAACCACAATGCTATAGCTTAAGGAACTTGTTTATTGAAGCTAAGAAACGCAGCTTCACGAAATTTTCCCAGTTTTTCAAATTAAGCATCCTGGCGTTTTTCTCTGATGTATATGCGGCTATAGTGGATTCTAAAATACTTCAATGTGAGAGAAACAATAATTAGTTTTGTTCATAATAAAAAAAATAATAGCTTGTATTATGTATAAAGACAAAATCTTTTATTGGAAATGTGATGTAAAGAATGCTGTACTATTTATATTTGTATATTTTAAAGAGATATAAAAAGTTTTAAACTTGCCGCCAAAATAAATAAACCACAAAAGTGTTATTTTGAGGTAAAATGATGAAGCTTCACGAAATTTTCCAGATTTCTAATGAGGCATCGAGGTGTTTATCTCTGACTTCTAAACGGTTACGGTGGATTCTTAATTCCTTCAAACTGAGGGAAACAGCCAGAACTAATAAAAAAGCTTGTTTTAAGTATTAACCAATGTTATGGAAATAACTTATCCATAGATAGTATTTACAATATCACTTTACCACGTATTTGAATGTTTAGAGGGATTCTAAAATGTCACGTCCGCACACACACCCCATACACACACAAAGGGGCAGACACATGATGACTTGAACTATTTCTTTGACTAAATTGGATTTTCAGCTATCCTTTCCTTAACAGTGTTATTTGGTTCAATAGTACTATAAAACGTTAGTTACAATGTAGCATATATTAACTGTTCCAGTAGCGTCCATAAAGAGGTTTTTCCAGGGTCGTCTAGTGTGATCAGTTTCCAGAAACCTTTGCTTTTTGGTTTCGATGATAATCGCAACCTATGTATGTGTATATGCGCATGCGTGCGTGTGTGCATGTGTGTATGTGACTCTTTGCTTTTAAACACGATATTTCAAGAAGTGAAGCTCGGACCAATGTCATACTTTATGAATGGGACGGTGTAAGCGAAAGACCGTGCACTGCTAATCGAGTAAACCGTGGCTAGGGTTCGAGACATGCTGGAGGCGATAATACCTCCGGCTGTAGGCATGGTACCTTTTGTGGTCCTGGGATCCCGTGCCATGTCTCCCTTGCATGTTGTCGTAAACGAACCCGGAAAGAATCGAGGAGGGTCAGTTGGTCAGAGGTCGACCAGAAGCGTGCTAGGTGGCGTGCGTGAATCCTTGCCTTTGACCAGAGGGTAAGACACTCTCTGTGATCGGCATATGTGCAGCCCATGTCCACTGAATACGTGGCCCAATGAGTCGTTATCCTCCTGAAAATGTATGTACGGAAGCTAATAAGTGCTATTTTCATATATAAAATATTTACAAAACTATTACTTAACTAGCGCCATCTTTATTACTTCCCGCACAGAGAAAGGAAATTCTTTTTGTTGCAAAAATCCTGATTGGTATTTTTATTTTATTTCTCAAACAGTGAAGAGTGCATATTGGTAGTATGACGTAATTTTACATACTTTTTTGTATGTTTTAATTCGCAAAACTGATCAATAATACTATTTTGTGTATTGTCTTTATGTTAAGTATTATGTTACAGTGGCGTGCGTGTACAGTGATTTGAGCCGTATAGATAAAAAAAAAAATCCATGTTGTTTTGTTTCCACTGAACTGTATAAACACTGTATCATTGTAACAAATATATTTATGAATGTTTTAAAATGGGAATGACAGTTAACTTGGAAAAGGACGTAGGTTGCAAAATTTAATCAGGTCAAAAAGGCAACATGGTCATTACAACATAAATACGTTGGGGTTTAAATAATATAACTATCTTCAGGTGAGTCGTTAGCGCCCAGCACCTATCAGATAATATAAGCATTTACGTAAATAGGGGCAGGGGGATTGGTGAGGGGGTGTTGGGAGACACCTTCAAGGATCTCATGTCCAGTAACTGTAAAAACATCATAACATACGTATCATATAATATATTCATTTAATACATAATAACATGATAAATTAAATATCAATGTACGCAAAATAATGGCCACAGTAGCCAAAATGCTTCGCCTGAAGTACAAAGAATAATTTTACCTTATAAGTGCTTTTGGTTAATTTTGTTGATAAGTATATTCTTTTGAACATTCATTCTACTTTTTATTAATAATATAAGATCTGACTGTTTCACCTTAAAACCCGCTATTATTATTAAAAGTTTTCAGATCTGACATTTTCTCTCAGCTTGAAGGATTTACTTCACCGTACTGGTTTAGAAGACAGAAATACACGTTTGAAAGGCTATAGCTGTTTAGTTTTATTCATTTTCGATGTAAATTGACCGAATATTCCAATTTATATAAAAATGCAAAATCTAGTTAAAGCGATGTTGTAAATACATCCATAGACAATTTGTTTTCAAAAACATAGTTTCCTCTTTAAAACAAGCCATTTATATTACAAAGATCATATTGGACTTTTACTCTCAGTTTAAATGCTTTTAAAGTCCACCGTAGCCGTTTAGAGGTCGGAGATTAACGTCTGGAAGCCTTACTTGTAATTTCGTAAAACTGAATCTTTTGCCTCAGATTTAAAGTTTTATAAGGCTATAGCCTTGTGGTTTTATTCCTTTTCGATGTAAATTGACCAAATATGTAAAAAAAAATGCAAATCTAGTTAAAAGTGATGTTGTTAATACATCCATAAACAATTCCATGTCAAAACATTTTTTCCTTAAATATAATGTCTGACTGTGTCTCTTAGTTTAAAGGACTTTAGACTCATCCGTAGCCGATTAGAAGTCAGAAATTAACGTCTGGAAGCCTGAATTGTAGCTCTGAAAAATTTTGTGAACCTAAATATTTTACCTCAAATTAACTCTTTTCAAAGACTATAGACTTGTAGTTTTATTCATTTTGGATGTAAATTGATCAAATATTGAAATATCCTTAAAACTGCAAATTTAGTTAAAGTTATGTTGTACATACATCCATAAGACAATTTATTTTCAAAAACATAGGTTCCTCCTTAAAACATGCTAATTTTATTTGAAATATTGGATCTGACTGTTTTTCTCAGTTTAAAGGACTTTAGAATCCAGCGTAGCCGTTTAGAAGTCAGATATTAACGTCTGGAAGCCTGATTTGTAGCTCTGAACAAGTTTTTCAAACTGAATATTTTACCTCAAATACTTCCATGGATAATTTATTGTCATAACATACACAGAAATCACAAGTACCCAAAAATATGCGAGTAATTGTAAATCCCTGATTTCACTATCCATGGTAGTATTTATAGTTGCCTATACTGAGAAAAGAAAGGCATTAGGGAGACTTGATTTACTAATTCGTATGTAAACTTTTACTATAGGCAAGTATTGAAATTACTGCTTTGCAGCGTTGTCTCCTGAGTTCACTTATACCAAAGTAGATAGATTACATGGAAAGGCATGTAAACTTACTAATTACATATGGTAGTTAGTAGATATCTACAGATGAGTGATGAAAACAGACAGAAATTTAGAGTTTACTTCAACACTTTATATGAACTCGTTTGGAAAAAGAACACAAATTCATATTCCAACATGTCAAAACACAAATACCATGTTATTGATCATGAATTTGTTAAGATACATATGATATTGAACTAATGTTGTACTTCCCCATGACAAACTAAACCCCTGACAATCAAGCAGCAAAACGCATGAGAAATTACTTACGGTTAACCTACAGAGAACAAAATCTGTTATACTGTGGTAAAGTCAGTTTGGAAAAAGTCCGTCTTTTTAGGTTCTTATCAATATTGCAAATATATCTCTAACGTTTTTTGCATTTACTTTGTAGAATTGGGAGAAACTTGAAGCACGCCACCAACAGAATCTAGGTCTCGCTCATAACTTTATTTATGTTAACCGATTCACTGCAAACGAGAACAAATTAAACCAAAATAAAATAATAAAATATACAAGAAAAAGATACATTAAGACATACAGAAATACTGTCACAAACGGCCTTCCTAAGATAGATGGACGATACCATAACGGACTAGAAACACACACGATATTGTGACTAAAATACAAGTAAAAGCGATGTACACTCACGTAAGGTAAAATACAACAAAAGAAATTAACTAGAGTAAGGACAAGAGCTTATGAACGCTCCGGGAGGGGTTATGATCTTGTACACATATACAAGCTAGGTAACGCACAAAACCTAGGCTTACAACAACAATAGTGCACTGTAACTTATCCTAAATGGTTAACAGTGCAACCGTAAACACAACTTAAATAACTTATTTATCTTAACTACACAAATGTCAAATCAAATCAACTACACCGTAATTCTTACCGAAGTTTTGTGGCCTTTAAAATAATCCCTCATCTACAGATAAAATGCTAAAGAATAAAAACTAAAAACTAAAAGAATAACTTTAAAAGGTAAGCTTTAACATCACGCTTATGGCGTTAGTGTCGCCATGTTGTTTCTTAAAGAATAACGTACAAAACCCGTCGAGCGCCCTCCCCTATACCTTGAATCTACCCTGCAACATACTTCAAGACAGCTACTTTATACAATTAAGGCATTGAAGACTCTCCCCAAACCGCGTGCCGCGCTTTGAAAATGTCAACTTTCCGTTGCTTGCAAGTGAAGTTTTCTGCTTCTCGCTACAAAATGCAAACAGTATTGAAACGTGATACCTTGTTATCTTTAGCTGGACCTGAGATGTCTATCGCTGTATCGTTTGTACACTGTGCTGTGGGTATTGACCGCAGCTGTATGTACTGACTGTACACTAATGTCTAATTACCGAAGGTATCAAGCTGTGTGCGTATTTTCTGTGATCGATGGTAGTGTCTAACACTTCTGTTACATCTCATTCGAAACTAGGTCAGATTACCGGCATTATAGGTTTCTTTTTGCGCGAGTCTTCACACCCTTTAAACTCAAATGAGACCACACTTACACATTTGCAAAGACATACCCGATAACCTGAATAAGGTGAAAGGGTCAGCTCATGGATACAAGAAAATCAGATATAAGTTAAACAACCATAACGAAACGTTTAAAACACTAATTTCTTTATGCATTAACTTTGGATTGCAACATCAGTTACAATAACAGAAAACTTATATGTGTATGCAACTGTGTATTTTTACAATCCTATCAAAATAAGAGATCATAAAAAACAGCCGAACTAAGAAATTTGTGGCTAGAATAGGATGGGAACCATGGACGCCCTATGGATTACAATACATAATTTCCTAACCAAAACATTGCTCAAACAGTTTTAAATGGTACTAGATTTTTAGGTAACCGCCCAATATAGTTCGCCTTGGCAATGAACGACTTTGGAGGCAAAGCCTTCCCCACAGTTTCAAGATCAAAGAAAGGATTTAATATGTAATCCAGTATATGCCAACGTTCATTAGTTTAACAGTGCTGTAAACCCATCTATTATATTTATCTTTAAGAATAGAGACGAGATTGAAGAATGACTCACCAAACATCTAAAGGAAATCTTATTCCGTTTATCGGAGATATAATGTCATTGTGCCATTTCGATTTTAAATATTTAATTATTACATGCAAGTACGTGTAACGAGTAATATGACTGATCGATTTAGTAGATTATGTTAATCTATTTTGTTTATCATTGGGAATTAACTGCCATACAGTCCTTACAGTATGTATGTATGTATGTATGTATTTTAGATCTTCCTGCAAGCAGGAACTCGCGAAGAAGCCTCATTGGCTTATCAAAGATGCAAGCTGACCGAAGTCAGTCTCTTACATTCATATCTAGGAATAAACGAATAAGTGAAGCTAACTGTGTAACGGACTGTTGTGCCGTAGACAACTCGATACACACAGAGAACAGAATTACTACTGTCAATCTGAAATTTTGGAGCACAGCATGAACTGGGTCGTGCTACAAATCTGTAGCATGTGCTATTAGGATTACAGTAAGAACTGAGGATATGTGTAATTCCAACCATCTAGTTGTTGGGACTTGTTGGAATTACACATATTCCTAGTTCTTACTGTAATCCTAAAAGCACATGCTACCGATTTAACAGATTTGTCAGCACAATCCAGTTTTTGCTGTGGTACAAAGTTTTAAGATTTACGTGTTTACTGCAATCTCTGTGTGAATCGGTTGCGTTGACGAGTCAGAGAATTTGATAAAAGAGTTGATCAAAACCTATTATACAAACAAAAACCTTTGTTGTACTTACTTTTAATTATGTTTCTTTCCATTAAGTATTAAACATCTCCAGTACCTTTTGCCAGTCACGTTTACAGGCGCATCCACGGACGATCACAAGTTTATCTCATTTCACAGAACATAGCTCAATGGTAAGGCTATTACAACTGCAATGGAGTGTGTTCATAACTTATTCAATAAGATAAAAATCAGACTTTTTTAAAGAGACACATTTAGAACGTCCCAGGCGCGTAGCCAAGGGGGGCGAAGAGGGCGACCCCCCCCCCCCTTAAGCATATTATTTTGTATTTTTTATGATAACGCTAGTAATTTCAAAATAGAAAATGCTTAGATGCCATTTACAAGGCCTGGGAAGTGTCATTTCCAGCGATCTGGGAGACATTTTCGGCCAAAATTTTCTTGTACGCTTGGCGCCAACCCAATGGTCCTGGGAAGTGCCATTTCCAGCAATCTTGGCCAAGGCATTTTCGGCCAACATTTTCTTGTACGCTTCGCGCCAACTCATGGTAGCGCTACGCTTAGAAAGTTTGCCTACAGGCTTCGCCTTACCCTTGGCAGCTTCCTCGCTACGCGCCTGGAGCGTCCTATCGGTATTTTCTACAGTGAACCAGCTGGACATGTAGGCAGCGATTTGCTATGTCATGTACGCTAAGGGGACTGGGGTGATGTTATGTGTGGGTTGTGATGGAGGTAGTATGGTGGAGGTATGGAGAGGGGTCGACCATTAACAACAAACTTCAATTACATTTATTCAGTAAGTCAAGAATTTATGTGTACCATTGACCCTGAAGTAGCCTACGGATACTTATAGATCATGGAAACGGTCTCACATATGCTTAAAGTGTGTTTTTACAGCCGATTCACACAGAGATGACAGTAACAACTGTAAATCTGAAAGTTTTGTACCACAGTAAATACTGGATTGTGCCGACAAATCTGATAAATCGGTAGAATGTGCTATTAGGTTTACAGTAAGAACTGAGGATATTTGTAGTTCCAACAATCCCAAACAACTGGATTTGTTGGAATTATACATATCATTAGTTCTTACTGTAATCCTAATAGCACATGCTACTGATTTATAGCACGATCCAGTTTTTACTGTGGTACAAAACTTTAAGATTTACAGTAGTAACTGTCTTCTCTATGTGTAGCGGGTGGTTTTTAAGTAAAAAAATGTGTCTTCTTACCAATCTATTCTCGAAAAGGGGACAGTTGTTTCATCGATTCCAAAAAGCAGCAATCTCATCATTCTAATATATTAAATTTAAGTTTTAACTGTATAGCAAATATATTACATTTAGTTTTAGAGCTGAATTTGGAAACTCGTGAGGACAATAGATATTATAATCATCCCAAAATTTAGTACTTGAAATACCCATAATTATTTACAAGTTCTTAAATCTTCCTAAATAGTAATACTAACTGTTGTAATGGTACACGCCCCAATTGTTAATTTAGGTCAGTACTTTATGTACAATTAAGGAATATTGAGTCATACAATGATCACCAGAAATATAACAAAATGATTGCCATCTCTTCAAATGCATCAACAATTTATAGTAAACTAAGTTCGACGTAACTTTGGTTTAATATTCATTTCGATATCAGCATGACACAGACTTATAGCAGGATTAAAAATTAATTCCTATTAACATAGACAAAAAAGTTACACGCACTAAACTTAGGAACGTATGCATGTATGTATGTATATTTTTTAGATCCTCCTGCAAGCAGGAACTCGCGAAGAAGCCTCATTGGCTTATCAAAGCCGCGAGCTGACTGAAGCCAGTCTCTTACATCCATATTTAACGTCCATGATTATGAATTGTCAATTGTCAACAACTCTGTAACTGGACAACATACATTAACCTTGGAGTGACTCGAACCGGGGAATGTAATGGTCGTTGACATTGAAAAGGCAGGAAGTGAGCTTGTATACAATACCTCCATTTACTATAATAGTAAGCAAAGAAGGTATTTTAGGGATGTTATACTTAATAGTATATTAACGATATTTCAAATGATTTTGATAATTATAAAAAAAATTGACATTTGCGTTAATTTTTTTTAAATATTTCAATCGCATTCATTGTTCACAATGGAGAACGTCAGAAAGTAATCAATTGTATAATCTTCTCAGAGATAGTCAGTAATGAAAAGCGTACATCTTTTAAAATTAATAATAATTATGAAATGAAATGAAACATTTTATTTCCATCATAAACTGTAAGTACAGGTACAAAATAATGCAAGGATATAACTGTATAAAGGTGAACAAAATATTTGTACAGTACATATACATAAACGTTAATACAACATAACCAATGCATGGAAAGGGAGAAAAACAAAAGAAGTAAAATAGTTGTTAACACTTTTCCCCCAGATTGTTGTATATATGTTTTACTGGAAAATTGACATACCTGTTTTTTTGTGTGTGTGTTTTTTTTTTGCATCAACTAACAAATACAAGAAAACAAAATCTAAATAAAAATCCACACACACACACACACACACACAAATAACAACTGAACTTCTATCCCAAGAAAAATAATTAGCTTCCATAGACCATCAATAACTTTTCCTAACATGCCTTTTTGAATGAACGAAGAGTTTGCAATTTTTTAATGAGCTTTCAAGTAAATTCCACAGTTTAACACCTGAAAAAGAAAGGCAGAATTGTTTTTCCTTGTTCTGGCATAGGGTTGTTTGAAATTCAATTGCTGTTTAGTTTTACTTCTTTGATCAGATAACAATGTAATTTTTTTTTTTTTTTTTTGTAAATTAGAAGGTAGATTCCTATGATAGGCTTTGTACATAAAAACACTTGATTTTAAATATATGATATCAAATAATTTCAAGGTTCGCAATTTGTAGAAAAGCTGGGTAGTATGTGCTAAATAATGAACATGGCATATAATTCGGATGACTTTCTTTTGTTTCAGATATAGGGCATTGATGTTTGATTTGTAAATATTTCCCATATTTCTGAGCAGTAGTTGATATATGGAAGAAAAATGGAACAATATAAAATATAACATGCACGCTCATTTAAAACTTGACTTGCTTTTCTTAGAACTGCAGTTGTTTTGGATAATTTTTTTGGAATGTAGCTAACATGCTCTTTCCAATTAAGTTTCTCATCAATGACGACACCCAGAAATTTTGTAACCTGCACTCTATCAATACCAACATTATTGATATAAATGTTCAAGTCAGACTTAATGGTAGAATTGGTAAAAATCATAAAATATGTCTTCGAAACATTAAGTGATACCTTATTAATTGCAAATCAAACATTAAGTGTTTTAAGTTCCTTGGTTATCAAAATGCAAAGTTTGTTAACATCATGATGTGAATAAAATATGTTAGTGTCATCAGCAAACAAAACAAATTTCAAATATTGGACACATTACAAATATCATTTATGTATAAAATGAATAACTTAGGCCCAAGTATTGAACCTTGTGGTACTCCACATACTACATCGCAATAACTAGATTCAATATCATGAAATAGTACATACTGCTCTCTCTTTGAAAGGTAGCTTGAGATCCAGCCATGAACTACACCACGAATTCCAGAGTGTCCTAATTTCCTAAGTAACATCTGATGATCTATGGTATCAAAAGCTTTTTTTGTTATATAATCGTAACTATTATAATTATATAACAAATCCAATTTTCTTAAAATTCAACAAGTGTCATTTTGGAGGTGACAAGAGAATAAGAACTGTTATCTGTGTGTGTTCACCTGTTAACCACAAAACCATCGTTTTAATGCCTACGTTATATATAATCGTAACTGTGACTTGGTAGTACAGGAAATTCAGGTACAAAAAAAGACAAAAGTATGAAAAGCAGAGACATACAATATTAGAGAGTTGTATCTTATTTTGTTCCTTTTCTTTTTCACAATATTTAATTTAAGTAAGTAAGAAAAGTGGGTAAGCATTACCATTAATTGTTCTCATTCATGGGTAGGGTTTCCCTAACTCCCCCCCCCCCACGAACCCTCTGTGGATGTCAGAGAACCCCCAACTTTTCGAGACACATTCTGAGTCATTATTATACTATAAAACGCATAACAGTGCTTCGTAAAAGATCAAATTCATAGTGTAATACTGTAGATTTGTCGATAGGTACGACTTTTGTACATTAATAAATTATACGATATATCAGATTTTAGTTTATCAAAGAGTAATCTAGTTTTGACTTTCAGAAACTTCTCACGCACCCCCTGGGGGTTCATGCACCCCAGTTAGGGACCCCTGATTTAGGGAGAGGTAAATCTAGTCAGCGGTTAACAGACGTTTAAGAAAATGCTACCGTACATCATGCTGTAATAACCTCATGGTGAAAAAACGATAACTGCAAGACAAATATTAGAAAGATTTGTTAACTTTCATTTAAGATTACTCATTAACATGGACCGAGAACCTAAACCCAATTAATTCTTCACTGAAATAAAAATGGCATTACAAGTAACATTGTAAAACCAGGTCGAATTTCCTTTGAAGAAAAAATTATCAGATATTACATTAGCGATTTCTGCTGATTCGAAATCTTTACAACATTGACATGGCCTCTCTCAATACAAATTCTTTAAACAATGATCAAGGTAGGACATTTCCCACATAATGTTACCCCCAAAAAAGTGAATGTGATATTAATAACAGTTATTAATGTTTCTCGCTGATCATGTTTATTATGAACAATTATGCGAAAAAGAAATCGGAATGCTTCCAGATTTATTTCTCTCGATTATTTGATATGGAATGGATTATTGAAGCTTGAGTAAACTTTAGTTTAAAATAGGTTTGAGAGTCAAATAATATCAGTAGAGCCTGATTCAGGAGTCAATCAATAACTATACATTATTGTTGAATTTGTATACTATGAAAAATTGGTAATTCTCAAAAACGTTGCAATGTTTAGCTCATCACAACTTAATTAAAATGTCATTTTTGCAATTAATATCACACGTGTATCACGCGTGTGGCTACACCAAATGGCTAAGGAAATTAGCTATATTTATTACTTTAAAATGTGTGTTATAAATCAAAGTAAAATAACTGATAAAGTGAGTCATGTAATAATTAATACAGATTACGTTTTCGTGTGCATCTTTTAACATCACTTTCGTCCAAACGTTTTACAATTTGCACTATCTGCTGTTAATCATATCATATCTGATAAACAAAATTAGTGGATATAGACACATGTGCATGTACACTGTGATAGTACATTGAAAGTAACGAAAGCAATTGGTTTGTGCTTTTCTATTTATCTGTTTTGAACTTGAAAATCGGCGCTGTGTACAATTGTTCTTAGTTGTTTAAACGATTTATTTTATATTATAATATATGTATATATTTATTTATTTACAGGGAAATACCCGTTACGTCCCCTGGCCGTGTTCTGTAACCGTACGCAACAATCCCGCAAAGTTGCTGAATAAACAGACTGAGTTTTATAATCCCTGTCAAGACAGAACGCAATGCCTGTGTATTTCAGTCACTT
Organism: Apostichopus japonicus; assembly: GCF_037975245.1. Classification (NCBI taxonomy): domain Eukaryota; kingdom Metazoa; phylum Echinodermata; class Holothuroidea; order Aspidochirotida; family Stichopodidae; genus Apostichopus; species Apostichopus japonicus. The sequence goes on from NC_092561.1 coordinate 15,179,121, forward strand.
TTCGTAACCCTCCTGATGTTTTTAATTCGGATATTTTACTTTACTTCTGTGGTGTTACGTCAATACGTGTTGTTAGAACTTCCTTGAACTCTGAGTATTATTTCGACCAAAGTCCCCACAGGTAGGCCTGATGGCCTCTTTGTTCTGGCAGCACTGCGGGTCTGTGTCTGACCGCGCCGATCGGATGCAAGGAACTGCATTGTCGTAATGGCATTGCCAATGTGGATTTTTTTTTTATACGGGCCTATGATCCCAATTCCTTATCCTCGCTTAGTCCACAAAATCACCGAAAAGAGTACGTTGATACTCCGACCTTTGGGTCAGAAGTGGGCTAGCTGTCTTGCAATGAGGGATCACGTCAAATCGACAGGGTTGATGTTGAACGTTCAGTGGTGGAACCATGACCCCAGTAAGGCGTATTTTCTTTTATAACTTTTTTTTTTCAACGTTTTTTTTTTCAACACAGTATGTCATGGCAAGATGCAAATATGTACAACTTTTACATAGAACCCGCTCGGAAAGTTATAGCCTATAAGTGGCTTACATGATTTCTGTCTCACTCGTCGCAAAACATCGACATGAAATTTTCGAACGAATAACGAAGAATGTTAGCAGAGAAGAGACCTTTCCTTTTTGCTACCGTGTACATCTACTAACTTAGTGGTCAAATTCTTCCCCTGCTGAAAACAATAATCCCACTTAGAAACTAAGATCTACGGTTATAACAGTTAAAAGTACGACACAATGTTGTATATGTTTATTGGAATTGAAAGTACGGTTCAACCTTGAAACTATTTGTTGTAAGCAATACCTTACCTGCAGATCAATACAGAGAACATTACGTTCCATTTCATTTCTAGCTAACTCAGGCCACATCCGCCAGGTCTCTCGCAGATAGACATGTGCTGAATGACACAAAAAAAAACCTAGTGTAGGCCACCACCATGTCTGGAAAAAAATCATTCGGTCCATCACTGTCTGTGGCGCAATAATTATTCCGCGAAACAAACTGAAATGATGAGACCACTTTAAAATTCATTAATTTAACTTTATTATGGTCTCTGCGTTGTCAAGTTGATTTGCTGTTCACGGTAGAGTGAACATTTCCACATCTCCGCATCACTCTTACTCAGAACATCGAGCAGCTCCATGCTCAGAAATAGCAGTTCAGCTGAACATCAACTGATTATATCCAATGAATAATCGGTATTTGAAATAAAGACAGAATAACAGAAGGTTGTTGTATTGCATCGCTGGTAAATATCCAAGGCATAGGGGAAAATAGTGGAGATATACAGAGACGAAATAAAGAAATCTGTTTTCATCAGCGGCGAGGTAGGTATCTACCGAGGCTTGCATTACTTTCTTAACCATTTATTTCGACGAGCATTGAATATCATAACAATATCATAACAATATCATGTAAATTCTGTATGTGTAATGACTCAATTAAGTATTAGCATATGTATACATTAATTATCTGAAATAATTTCCATATCACTGAGTGTCATCTTTACTTATACTTCAATTACTTTTCACTTGTTTTTTGTTTGATTACAGTTGCTTGATAAGAGTAACTTCCATTTCATTCTCAATGTCATAATATCGTTATTTTGATCTTATTTACTAACATATTACGCAAAGTTTTCAATTTGATTGATATTTATTGTATGTTCAGTTGCTGAATTATCAATTTGTCGTGTTTGAATTACAAAATTTTGGCAAGATTAGCTATAAAAACAAAACTTTTGTTTTAGACATGTTAGATTATTTTGTAACTTAGTTTAGACATTTTCACATCAATCTAAATATCTTGAAAGAAATCTTTGTTGAATGTCTTCTCACGAATTCCAAAGTTCTAAAAGCTGTTCTACCTGCTCAACAGTTATTAGTTTCAGTTTGATATAATTTTTCTGATTCTTTGGTTTAACATGTATCCAGATCCTCAAATAGCGTTGATCTCCTCTCCTTTGCTGTATTACCTGAATATTATAACTAGAGAAATTTATAGTTTGATATTTATTTAAATGTTTCTACTTAATCTTACGAATAATTGCTTTTGCCCTACATAAAATATCCATCTGGTTCATGTTTAACGAGATTTTACAACATCGTTAGTAAATAATGAATGTCAAGGTACATTCCATAGTGATGGCTTCTCCATGAGAACATCACTGCACACAGTTAAATGAATCCAAATAAATGTAAATAACCCGCAGTTTGAATGAAAGTAAACTTATTCTGACGTATGACATGAACACTATTTATCACTTATTTGTCTTCACGTGTATACTAGTTAGCTCGGAAAATGAGAATAATAGGTTACTAAAACTGACAAACCCTTAAAAATGTTTTATTAAATTATCTGTTAAAATATGTCTTCGGACCTGAAATAATAAATGAAACATTGTATACACCTAACTATAATTTATGCTGTACGTATGGCATTTATCAGTTACAGAGTGCCATGAGTTATTGTACCAGCTAAACAGATATCAGGGAGGATGTCTAATGTAGTCGAGGTTATGGCGTTCTCTGAATACCATAAAAATATAACTAATTGTGCTTAAATGGATACAGTGTAAAGTAGATCGTGGGTTTAATACTAATCCTTCGTTATTATATACTTCAGTTATCGCAGAGACAAGAACTCAAGATGAAGGCTAGATGTACGGGAGGAAGCCATCTGTTTTGTAAATTTACGTTACTGCTTCTTCTTACGACGAACATCTTGCCAACTGTGTCTTGCACCGATCATGGTAAATATATTTTTCAATTCAATTCACTATTTACAATCCACATAATAATGTAAAGATACTAGTAGAGATCTCACAAAGTTGTGTTTGTGTAATTGATGTATATATTTGGTCCATATGGTATTTTAAGATATAAAGATTTATTGTCTGATAGGCTCTCCATTGTTTGCTTTTTGTCTCTACCGTGTAGCTGACACAAACATTTTGTAGAATCGAGACCCTCATAACAAGACTGACGTAAAGGTACTACTTAAAAACTTCTATATAACTACTGTATTATAAGTAAACTGCAATAATCGTTCTGAAGACAAACACTGGAGGATAATTCGGGATAAACATATCAGATTGCACTGGTGAAACAAAGTGTGTTTCTTACAAGCAAATAAAGAAAGTTACTTTACTTTCTAATTTACTTTGTGATAGAGAATTAGCTTCACATTACGTCACATGTGTAAAACAACATTTATATATCTTCACTTATATCTCTTTCTTCCTTTGAGACATAAATAATACTGTGATTAACCCATAAAGATCTCATTAAAGCCTAGCCATTTACTTGATTTAATTTATTCTCTTCTTCACAACACTCTATCTAACAAGAATCAACTTAGAATACTAAAATAAGTTAATGCCTGTCTGGTTTATCCATTGGATACGCTTGACTTACTTCACGTAGGAATCGTTAGAGAAGACAAACGCACTTAGAACTTATGGGCAAGGCGTAATTAATAATGTATGCTAGCATTATAATCTATATCCGTACAATGCTGTATATAATAACCAACAGGATCCAATCGACGTAAACAGAAACGAAACATTGCTAGCAAGATGTGTCTTCTATTTTGACTGTCGTTCTTGGGAAGAGGATGTGCAACCTAAGACAAAACCTGCTACAGAGTATAACAAAGGGAAAGACACATAGATTAACTGAAAGCTTTCATACAAAGGATGGAATTAAAAACCTAATTGAAGAAAATGATCTAGTTATCTTTTAAAGACCATATTACAGTTAAAGGAACGTCTAAAGTGCTCTTAATTTATGTGAGCCTTGCTCGGAGTAGCAGAACATTCTACTTTCATTGTAACCTTGAATTTGAATAAAAAGGCCTTAGTAAATGTGCAATGCCCAGCGATATTCTTACTGAATGAAAGCTGTTAAAATTGAAATAAGTAAGTGACAAAGGATGGTTTTGTCTAAGACAATAACCAAAGAAATATAGTTTGTGCTCAAACAAAAAGCAGCACTTTGATATGTAAGAACAATTTCAAAGAAACTTATTGATGGTCGCTTTCATCAATACCTAACACTTTTGTAGATTATTTACCAACAAGTCTTGAATAAAATCATTGCAATTGACAGAAATATGAACTAATGGTATGTTGCTCTTAGTTTATTTAGATTGTCATACCAACAACAAAGAATTTGCGATGACGGTCATTATGCACATGCTAAATATATTTAACTTCATTTATATGTATTAGTGATTTATTTGTTCATTTATTCGTCATTATAACTATTGGTGTAGATAACATGTGGATATTTGGTGTGATCAGTACAAACAGTTTGTAGACTTTAAAGGTCTTCAGCTAAGCTGTTAAGATAATCACCAAAAAAACGGTGGTCGTGAAAATTATTGTGTTCAAAGGAAAAGAAATGAATTAACATATGTAAAAGGAGAAAAAAGTTACAAATTACATAACTTAAACAAAGGTTACTGAAAAGGAACCTCAAAGGTCCAGCTTGACGATTTCTTTTATGCGAAGTACCAAAAATGAACCCAACTCATTTTATTTCATAATCTGTGACGTCACAAGACGAGGACACTTGCAATTCCTTCTGCATACTTTGATAATGAAATCTGGTTCAAGTATGAGGCAGAGAGTTAACCCTTAAGAAAAATTGTCTTAGAATTCTGCATGACCCTGTATTATATATTAGTTTAAACTCGAGGAAGTTTCATTCACGTTTGTCAGTTAAAAATATCATAAGTCACCAACATTTTACAGATATTCAACTATAATCGATACACTGATGTGTCATGAACTTTGCGAGCAAAATTAATTACGCTTTGACCTAAAACAGATGTAAGTTTAGTTTTGTCATTACTAGCAAATCTTACTTCGTTGTACTATACAGTCGTAAATCTTTTGCGCGTAAAAAATGATGCAAAATTGCTTATTATCATTGTTATTCTCATTACTATTATTGTCTTTTTAATAATTATTATTATTAACAGGTATCCTACAGACATCCTCGTGTGTAGATCGATGTGGGGCTCACTCCGAGTATTACAAATGTGGATGCGATACCAGTTGTGCCACCCATGGGGACTGTTGCGTCGATTTTGAGTCATCCTGTGACGCCATTTTTGCTATTATTAATTATACATCAATTCAGACTGATGATAAACATTTTCAAGAAGACATTCAGAAGTATAGGCCCTTGTACACCAGTTGCCGATCTCTCCCTACGCTATCATCCAGCACGTACTATCCTTCAAGATTTATAATGGTTACGAAATGTCCAACGTCTTGGTCTCGTTCCGATGTTCGTAGTTACTGCCAGGATGATTCGGACGCAAATCTGATTAGACTGCTTCCAGTCGAGACGTCATCTGGTGTCATATTTAAAAATTCTTTTTGTGCTTTTTGTCACAATGTGGATCTGAAAGGTCTTACAGTTTGGAAACTGGTTACGGAGAAACCGGAGGGTAATGTATCTAATTTGTTTGAGGTTCAAACCTCAAGAAGTCCTTGGAGTGTTAGGCCAGGATTGATTTGTGATCACGATCATGATATCTTCGTGACGTCTTGCACAGATGGAACTACCGGTAATTTATCTCTGGCATGCAGAATGTACTTGGATCCCAAATTACAGTTAACTATCCAACATGACATACACCACTTCAAAACAGAGTACTGCGCGACCTGTACAGTTGTAAATGATACGCTGTTGATGACTAGAGAGAATCCAATTCTGAGTGTAGCAACTGTTGTCGTCTTTGGCGCTGGTTCTTTTTCCAATTTCGAAGCGAGTTGCGACGACCAAGAGAATTATCCCGATGATCGAGACAGCATTTTTCAGAATGCTTGCCGGCTTTATGACACTGTTATCATCGAGGAGACTGCTAGATTAGAAAGAAGAAACGACTGTTTGTCAAAGTTTATGAATGACACATTTCATAATGTGAATCAGGATAGCATCCAACAGATCATTCGGAGCGAGGGTAACGAACCTTTGATCGTGGAATTAATTTTGCCTACAGGCCTTGCGTTTCACCTTCTAAATACCAGTATAAAGACTGGACGCATTAAGTCCCATTGCAATGCAAATTTCGAAGTATATTTGTCGAGTAATATACCTAACGGGTCCTCCTGTAAAAGCAGTGTAATATGCAACCAAACCTGTGAAATAAACTCCCAATATACAGTGCCCAAAACCTGCTCGCAAGCTTTTCACAGACTTCTTAACTGCTCGTATGCCGAAAAAACCGTGCCTTTTCTCAACTTCATTGTCGATGAAATTTATCCAGAGAAGTTGGTATTTACTGAGACGAATGCAATGCTTAATAGCTCGCAGTTTACCTTCACCGAGGATGGCAATGTCTTAACATGCCTTGAATATTTATATGGAAGATTCTTAAATATCATTAGACTTGTTCATATTGTTGGTAGCTCCCTGTCGCTGATAGGTGTTTTAGCTATTATTTGTTTACATTATGTATTTCCAAAATTGCAAACTCTCTACGGTGTCTGTTTGGTCAATTTGTGCGTTTGTATTGTGATAACGCTTGTCCTTCTCTACGTTAACCTGATCACTAATCATTATGAAGTAATACCCGAAATGATCGTCTTACTCAGCCATTATACAATGTTGGCGATTTTCTCCTGGCAGTTGGTGATTGCGATTCATGTGGCACGCAGTTTGGGCCGAAATGCAATCGCTAACCGAATGAGCAGAATATCGTCAAGGTCAACCGCCTTGAAGTACTGTCTAGCTGGATGGCTTACTCCTGTTCCGTTTATAGCCGTTGGAGTCATTCTTCATACTTGCCAATGCACACCATTCTCTTACCAACGTTACTGGATGTCTGAAGGAGTTCACACGATCATCATATTCTTCATTCCAATGAATGTCCTCACGGTGATGAGTGCAATCTTCTTCTTCATTACAATGAGAAATATCCAAATACGGGAGGACCACTCCGCTTCTCGGCATCACCAAGGCATTGAAAACTTCTCAGTTGCTTTAAGAGTAAGTTAATGTAATACGGCCTTAACGTGCCTTAACGCGCCTTAACCTGTCCCGTCCTGTAGGCACGTTCCCTACCTACCCTGGTGCGTATACACGAAAATGAATACAACTGGTTTTGTTAGCATCATTATTTTTGATGCCATCAGATAGACTTGTTCAGATATTGTTCAGAAGATTGTTGAAGATAATTATCACCACCACCATGCGTTCAGCTCAAAAGCCTGTATTAATACCATGTATATATTCTACCTGCCAGGTTGAAACAAGCTGGTAATAGTCCCCAACACTTGATTTCAGTAACAACTTCAGTCCCGCTTGTTATATGCAAAAGTTGCTATATCTAATGAGCTGTTCTGATAATCTTGAGGGAATTTGTTGGATAGTGAGATGTTCTGAAATATGGACCAAAATCATTTGTTTCGAGCAGCTTTCTGCGAAACCTCCCAACGATACTACTCAAAATATGTTTGCAAATCTTTGATGTTTTTTTTACTAATCACAGCTAGGTCTGTGCTTTTATACGTTGTTTCTTACATTCCCAGCCCAACCCATCCCCTCTGCATGTAATCTCTCGATTTGGTTTCTTCAAACGAATTTATTTTGTCACCATGTGTTTTATAAATGAATTTAAATTTAATATAATTAATCAAGATAAGAAACGTCTTAGGAACTTTATACCGATAGAATTGCCATGCTCGCCTGTTTAATGTACTTTTTAATGACTGTCAACATTTTGCTTTCTCCATACAAATTCTTTATATCAAGATAAATGACAAAACAAAATTCAAATCACAAATATTAATGCAAAATATTTAATTAACTATTAGTAGACTATTAAAATGAATTAATAAATACATTGTTTTTTTTAAATATTTTTATTTCACTATTTTCGATAGTATTACGCATAACAGCAGCCTTGAACGACCTAGTATATTCAGATGTAATTAATTTGTCGTTGTTATTTTATTTTAACAGCTAGCAGTTACAACTGGATTACCATGGCTGCTTCTGAACCTGGTCATTATTTTTCCAGATCACATCCTTAGGATTGTTGCCATGGCAATACTCTCTCTTCATGGCGTATTCCTCTGCATAGCTTTCGCTTCTACTAAAACTGTGCGTACACTCTGCGTGGAGAAACTCGTCTCTATGTACGAGGGACACAGTCAACGAACAAATACATCAGATCCACATCGACATACCTGAGTAAAATCTTGCAAACTATTCTTTGTTAACGGTATAATTCTCCAAATACAAATATAGCATTCATTCATACACATATCTTTGTTTTATATATATTATGATGGAGGTCTTCATTAGCTTCTTTGGATTGCTACTTTCTTAATGTTAAGGTTATTCATATCGGATATGTGCTTTTTACAATGTACGTTAATCTGTACGATTAGTCAAAACTTGTCAAATAATTCAATCACCATGTAAGAGTTGTATTCCAACTTTCGATGTCATAGTAAATAGTAACTAGTACTGTTATTGTAAGATTGAAAATAAAAAAGTTAAAAGACACCGTTCTTATAATATGATGTTTACTTTACTTTATAAGATTAGAGTGTCACCTGAGAGTGTGAAAGCTTTTGTTTATTTTTTTAGATGTATTTGATATCAACACTGCTAACGCATTTCACCGCGCACATTAGAGATTGTTAAAACCCATTGATTATGTTGTGATGAGTCCAAATAGAGGGCGCTAAAGAGGAACACTTTCCGTACTCCCTCTTCGTAAATTTTAAGTTCCAGGCGTATAAATAATAATAACAATAATAATAATAATAATAATAATAATAATAATAATAAAAATAATAATTATAAGGAAAAAAAGTGGGAGAAACCGGCAAGGGCTTATGGATTACAACTAACACGTCGGGTGGCTTCCAATTCAACATTTAAAGTCAAATTTGAAATCCTTTCATTTAGAAAGTCATTTCAGATGGTAAAACCGTAGTTGCTCTTGGATGAAAAATCCACCTAACTTTGACCCGGCCGGGTATCGAACCCGGAACCTACCGATAGCTAAGCCTCATTGCTTCAAATGCCACCGCCCTTTATCCACTCGGCCACAGCACCGGTTCAAATGACGTTGTAGGAACGGTTAAAAACATATGGGTACTTTCGGAGGCTTCAAAACGATCGCGTGTTTTTTACATAGTAGATTCAAATGATAAAAAACTGAAATTACAATAATTTCAACTAACATCACTAAGATCGCACTCTAACCTGAATTCAGGAATAAACATCATGCTTCAACTGTGCTCATTACTGTGTCCGGTAACACCACCTTTAAATATTTGAATATTAATCGATCGTCGGTTTACTTCCGGGTCAAGACTCATAGAATTAGCATACACGCAACCTATAGTCGCCATCATTATGCGTTGATGTAAAATTGTATATTTTCCATTACAAGAGATAACTATCCTGCATACAGCAACAAGAACAACGCGACATTGAACTTAAATGCCAAAACTGCTGTATAAAATTCACTAGTGATGAACATTCAGTCAATTCAAACACCCAACCTATTTTACAATGTACAGTTACATCAAGCCATTTGATGCCATTAACATCAAGGCAAAATGTGCTTTCGCACACTTACAAGCTTGTGGAGTTTTATAACCTTATTTGATGGCGTAAATGTAACATTTTGTCTTAACTGTAAGGCTCTGTAGTCAAGTCAATGTAGTGTTGTAATCTTTATGCCAAAGAGTGTGTTTACCTCATTATCCTTTTGTTTCAAGTCGTGACAAGTACATATTATTATTAATCTAAATTCTCATCCATCACTTTTTATGCACAACATGTTTCGTGACGTTTGTACGTGTTAGCTTCACGTTCCTTATGTTTTGAACTAGAAATCCAACAACATATTTATTGACATTTCCATACAAATAGATCAATCGTTATATGTGTTTCCAAGAACTTTCAATTTGAGAGCGGTACACAGCACTAACGGAAGTTCGTTATATCTAGTATTCAATCTTTCCAGTCTGGCACTGCAGGAAGTTAGGATTGAGGTTTCATGTCGATAAATACTTGTTGATACTTGTTGATGAAGAAATTTCACTATAAAGCAGTTTTTGGCATATAATTCAATGTCTTTAACGTGCAAAGTTTATGTATACTTGTTTTCATGAGTCGCATGTACATATCTTTGACAGGCTAGAAGCGCCGTCTTATTAAATAAATGTATATCACAAACACCTAAAAATATGACCATGTTTGTTTTCTTTTCTTTGTAAGTCATTCTTTCACCATCAGCGCGTTCCTATGGCAACTGTTGTGGGTGAGGTGGAACTTAATTGGAACATGGTATTATAAGGAATATGTACATCACTAAGTGATGAATCAAACTATTTTCAGAATTCACTCTTGAACACCTTTTCTGCGTTGAACATAATTCTGCATCATGAAGCTATACCATCAGGAATATGAACACAAAGGTGTCTTTAAAATATGTACATATCATTCTGCAATTTTCGTAACGTCGATATGAAGATTGTTCCTCTGTGCGTTAAATATAATTTACTAACATGAAGCTTTCATCCGTAAATAATAACAAAATTAAAAGATAATTTGAATATGTAAATGACATTATGCAAATTTTCGTATTCTCGTTATGAAAATTGCTCAATCATTTTTTATCAGATAAAACTAAAAGACACACTTATTTTTAATACAGTGTATGATTTTCCCACCACGGTCCAATGCACAACGTCTGCCAAATAATTGTAAGAAAAGCTTTACAAAATACCATAATTTTAGCTAAAAACAACTAAAGCGTCGGAAGTTTGTGTTATGCATATTGATTTGGTCAAGTTTAAATGAATGGTATACAAAATCCATTTTCCTAGGTT